>NW_010262339.1:0-35486 GCF_000690775.1 Eurypyga helias
TATATAAAATAATAGGCAGATAAACTTCCTTCTGCCTTGCTTTCAGATAAAGTCTGTGTTACATGCCACGTCAGTGTGGCTACACTGGAGCATTCACCAAAGTCAGGACTGTTTAAAATTTATGGGGTTTATTCTCCTATTGTCAAGCATTTTCTACATACAGAACATTCACATGATGTAAGTTACAGAAGAAAAATTCATGAGACAGACTACTGCAAATAAGTGAGTAACAGACAGTTTACATGATTCTTGTTTGTTCACAATGGAGAAAAGTTGTTAAAAAGGAAAACAGATTCAGTAGCTAGAAATGTAAGCCAACTCTTATTTTAGTTTACCTACCAGGAGGTTTGCTCAAGCTAGAGAGATCAACTGTACCACACAGGGCAGGATGCTAAATGCACACAAGATTACAATGCTAGAAAATTCCAGATTTCTAAGCAATTTTACACAATCTAAATTGCAGTAAAATTTTGTTTAAAAAAAGATATTTTTTTCTGATTGCCTTCAGTAAATGGAGGTCAGTTTAAGATCTTATAAGCATTCTTTAGCAAAAACATAATAAAAATAAAAATTCTCCCAAACTTTTAAGTCATTGCTCTAAGTCTGGATAGTTGTTTACTGCTAGCTTTCTGAGCCTACTGACATTTTATTCTGCTTCTGGGAGTCTTATTTTTCCCATTTACATGTTTAACTATTCTTAATATTAGAATTCTAAGTAAACAAACTATAAAAAATACCAAGTTTTTGTTGTTTGTTTTTTGCACTAATCCAATTAGGTGTGTAGAACAGAAAACCAGTTGAGCTATGCAAATGGGTTAACAAATATGGATGATGTACAATGCATAAGCAAAAATGTTGTCTACTAGCTGTAGACCAGTTCTTTGCATTTTCAATTTGTTAAAATGCATTTTTTTGTTTTTAAATAAGTTTCCTCAATGATATGAGTGAAGCTTTGTGATGCCAGGTTTTTAGAACATGATTTACTCTGAAAGGATAAGTGCAATATTTTTGTTTTGTAAAACTGAAACTCCTTGCTGATGAAACCCTGTGGTAGCTGAAAACAAACATCTATTTTTTTTTCTAAAAAAACTTTAAGCTTCTACAAGCAGCTTTGTTAACTAAGACTCACCATAAAAATAAACTCAAATTGCAATGATCAGAAAACACTGCAAATATGATGTCTCCTTTTTTTTTCTTTTCTTTTTTTTTCTCTCCATGTATGTTCCACAACTTGAGACTAGGAATTTGATAACAAAAGTTTCTTTCCAATGACAAGCAATCCTGTAGCCACAGTGGGAATAGATTATACAATTTCTATGTTTTACCTTTCATGTGAGACTTTCGCTTCAAGGCACAAAAAGATTAAACAGTGGATTGGAGGAGAGGACATAACATTTCTGTTTAAGGAGTCAAAGGTTGTACAACAGCTCTTATTTTGTGTCTGAAGCAAACCATACCAAAATTTAAATCATATTTAAGTTTTCCATTTACAAATGCAAAGTATGATATTAAATTCCCTGAAGATTTTTCGGGTTGTTTTTCCTACTCCCTTTAAAATAATGTATGATATTTATAATCAAATTAAATATTTTGTAATTTCAGTCAAACTACACAATCTCAGATGATAATTAATAAGGATTACCATTATCAAATAGCCATTGTTTTACTAATGTTTATGTTGAAGATGATTCAAATTATGTTCAAGTCAAAGAAGTAACAGATATAGAAGGGTCTAACAATTTAAAATGAAAATTGTATAAATTTGAAGAACGGTGCCATTTAAGTGCAATGTACTGTAAAACTATTAATTCGGCAAATATCTAACACAGATCCTTATGGTTCTCCAACCCAAATTACTGTGTTGCCTCTCTCAACTTCAGTGATTTCACAATTTAACTTATTGAGCCGTCCATCCAGGATAAATAGAGATTCCTTGGAAGGGGTCATGAGATACTGACCAAAAAGGCCACTGTCTTTTATAAGACGGTTCTTACTGTTCCAAGGCCATTCGCCTGCCTTCACAGGCTCCTTCAGACTCTTCACCATCTTAACCTTGCCAGACGAGAGCTCCACAAAGAGAACATCAGTTTGTGTGCTGGAGCTACAGTAGACATTGTATTGATGAGCTTCAGTGAATGATGGCTGAAAAGCTACATCAGATATGTGCAAATTAGTGTGAATGTCAAATGCATCCTGGATTTCTCCTTTCATTGTTATGGACTGGATTCTCATGAGACCTTTTGCATCATCAATGCTGACAAGGTAGTGTCCATCTGGAGAGATATATGGCATGCCTGTTACATTGCCATTATATCCAATCACAGAATCAGTTACACTATCCACTATAAGCTGTGGTAGGACTGCCCCAGTAGTGTCAGGCTTACAGCAGATAAAAAAATATCCTCCAAGGTGTGTATAAGCCAGTGAATGAGGAATGCAATTATAATCCTTTAAACTAATTGTCTTGATGTACGACATAGTTTCTAGATCAATTTTCTGAAGAACAGGCTCATCTTTGTGAAGAATCAATCCAAACCTGGAAGGAAAAGCACAAAATCAAAGAAAGTCACAACTACTGTGAGCATTATGTACAAATAGGGAAGGCCATTATACGCAAAGCAGATGAGTTCATACATGCATCAGTGCATTGCAATATATCTCAGCTTCAGATCTTTAAGATATTAAGTAATTTATAATATTTAATTTTTAGTATTATTTTAATTGTAATTTAGAGTGCATCAAATAAAATGTCTAAAAACCATTTACCTAACTAATAAGTGTTTTTTTTTTTACTACTGACATAAGGAAAAAGGTAAACATTACTCTGATCATATCTATTCAGTTATAACTTTTCTAAAAGTCAGGAAGGAGAAAAAGAATAAATATCAATAGATAGTACATCCCACATATTTTAATTCACTTCATATAGTTCTTTGACTTTCTTGGGAACATCAACTTAAACCAGTGCTCACTGTTATTCAGATAATTATCTGAATATTTCTCAATTCAGTAGCACTGAATGTTGTAAAAGCATTTAGGTTTATCCCTCCCAACACTCAAAGCCCCATATTTCTTACAATTTAAATGACCCTTCATGCTTTTCTATACATCAATGAATATTCACTGAACATGAATACTATGGTTAAAGTTTAAAATCCTAGAGCTGAATGTTTATAACATTTAAATGTAAAGTATATGGCTATACTGTAATATTAATGTATAAATTCTGACCGCACAATCATTTGACTGTATATGCAAAAAAACATTGCTTTAATTATTATGGAGTCATGTGAAAGTATATTAGTTATGCTTACAATCTACATAGCTTTCACAGCACTTTTCCCAGACAGCTGTTTTCCTTTGGCACATTTCTTAATATAACATTTCTCTCTGAATCTTTAATCCTAAGAATGAAGCTGTGTACCAATATATAATCTAAACACAGCTTTCACATCCTGTTGATATAAAGCACTAAGACAGTCAGAATGTTCCAACAATTGAGTAGAGAATAGCACAAATTTTTCACACTATACTTTGCAACACCAATATATTTACTATCAGTGAACCACCAAAGTAACAGACAGTAAGGTTTCGGGACATTATTCAGTCTGTTCCTCTGACATTAATCAGGGTGAAATCTATTTGCACTTCCTATTAAATAGATATTAGAACATCTTTAATTTTATCCCCACCTTCCAAAATCCTTGCATACTCCTTCAGTATCATAGGATCACATAACTATACAATTATTTTGATTGGAAGGGACCTCTGGATTTCTTTTGGTGTAACTCCCACCCAAAGGAGGGCCAGTTTAAATAAGAATGACTGTGATTACAAGTTGAGCTGATTATGAGATCATTTTTGTCTTTGATTATTCAGCCACTTATAAATATATGTAATGTGAATTAAATTGTCTGGCTTAGAAAAAGGGTGAATGAGCCTTTTTGAAAGTTATGTCAAGGTAACATGACAATACTGCTACTTTTCTACTCACAAGGTCTGTGGTTCAGTCACAGAGGAAGACTAAGATCATCAGGTATAATTGGATTTTTAGCTGTTTTGGCCATCTAATTTTATCCTTTTACTAATCTTTTTGGTCAGGCATGAATTTACTGATTCCATATTTCATTACTATGTAGTAAGCATTTTAAAGAGTTTAAATAGCAAGCAACATTCTGACATTTCAAATGTTTATGGTATACCTCAGTGTTAAATAACCAACTACATGCATGAGCAGTGCTTAAAAAGGAAAACAGAATTAGAGTTATTGATTGTTTTTTACATAACAAACACCAATGTAAAGCAAGAATCAGTGAACTGTTCAAGATCAATCACAACATTTTAGATAATGACTCCTTAATCTTTACTCCTGCAAAACCACAACCAAAAAATCCAGTGCATCTTAAAAGTACATTTTTTCTAGATGAGAATTAACTGAGAGCTAGACATTGTAATCACTGTTGGATTCATTACTATCAAATGTAATACAATACTGAAATATCTAGACTTCTAAATCAAGCACTTTAAAATAAATAAAAAAAGTAAAAGCAACAAAAACAAATACAGAAAGTTAGAATAATAAAATCGTTTAGGTTGGAAAAGAACTTCAAGACCATCTAGTCTAACCCTTTACCTAGCACTGCCAAGTCCACCACTAAACCACATCCCTAAGCACCAAATCTGCACGTTTTGAATACCTCCAGGAATGGTGACTCAACCACCTCACCTGTCCATTCCAATATTTGACGAATATTGGTGAGGCACTGGAACAGGTTGCCCAGAGATGTTGTGGATTCCCCAGCCCTGGCTGTCTTCAAGGCCAGGCTGGATGTGGCTTTGAGCAACCTGGTCTAGTGCAAGGTGTCCCTGCCCATGGCAGGGGGGTTGGAACTAGATGATCTTTAAGGTCCCTTCCAACCCTAACCATTCTATGATTCTATGATTCTATAACCCTGTCAGTGAAGAAATTCTTCCTAATATCCAGTCTAAACCTCCCCTGGTGTAACTGAGGCCATTTCCTCGTGTCCTATCTCTTGTTTATTGGGAGACAAGATCAACACACTCCTCTTTGCAACCTCCTTTCAGGTAGTTGTAGAGAGCGATAAGGTCAGCCCGGAGCCTCCTCTTCTCCAGGGTAAACAACCCCAGTTGTCTCAGCTGCTCCTCACAGGACTTGTGCTCCAAACCCTTCCCCAGCTCTGTTGCCCTTCTCTGGACACACTCCAACATCCCAATGTCTTTCTTGCAGCAAGAGGCCCAAAACTGAATGCAGGATTTGAGATGCGGCCTCACCAATGCCCAGTAGAGGGAGAAAATCACTGCTCTAGTCCAGCTGGCCACACTGTTCCTGATGCAGGACAGGATGCCATTGTCCTTCTTGGCCATCTGGGCACACTGCTGGCTCATATCCATTCACCTGGCTGTCAACCAACTCCTCCAGGTCCTTTTCCACCACGCAGTTTTCCAGCCATTTGTTCCCAAGCCTGTAGCGTTGCATGCAGTTTTTCTGGTCCAAGTGCAGGACCCAGCACTTGGCCTTGTTGAACCTCATACAGATGGCCTCACTACAGGAAGCCAGCCTCTCCAGATCCCTCTGAAGAGGTTTCCTACTCTCAAGCAGATCAACACTTCCACCCAACATGGTGTCACCTGCAAACTTACTGAGAGTGCATTCAGTCCCCTTGTCCATAACACTGATAAAGATGTTAAAGGTAACTAGCCCCAATACCAAGTCCTGGGGAACACCACTTGTAACCAGCAACCAACTGGGTTTAATTCCATTCACCACAACTCTCTGGGCCAGGCCATCCTGCCAGATTTTTACCAAACAGAGTGAACCCATCCAAGCCACAAACAGCCAGTATCTCCAGGAGAATGCTGTGGGAAACTGTGTCAAAGACTTTACTAAAGTCCAGGTAGACAACAGCCACAGCCTTTCTCTCCTTCACTAAGGGGGCCACCTTGTCATAGAAGGGGATCAGGTTAGTCAAGCAGGACCTGCCTTTCACACATCCACACTGACTGGGCCTGATCACCTGGTTGTCCTGTACATGCTGTGTGATGGAATTCAAGATAATCTGCTCCATAATTTTTCCCGGGACTGAGGTCAGACTGACAGGCCTGTAGTTACCCAGATACTCTTTCCAGACTTTCTTGTAGATGGGCCTCACATTTTCTAGCTTCCAGACAACTGGGACTTCCATGGTAAGACAGGACTGCTGATAGATGATGGAAAGTAGCTTGGTGATCGCTTCTGCCAGCTCCCTCAGTACCCTTGGGTGGATTCCATCTGGCCCCAAAGAACTGTGTGTGTCCATGTGGTGTAGCAGGTTGCTAACCATTTCCCCTTGGCTTGTGGAGGCTTCATTCTGCTCCTTGTCCCTGTGGTCTGGGTACCCAGAGAACTAACAATTAATGCCTTCTTTGCCTCAGTCTTTAAGTACCTCAGCCTTTTCCTTATCTTTTGTCATTATGTTTCCCCCCACATCTAATAAAGGATGGGGATTGTTGTTAGCCCTCTTTTTTTTTTTTTCTTTTAATGTTAGAATTACTATTATACACAATATAAACTCAGCTAAATTTCTTGACCTGTCAATTTTATTGCATATAATCAGTCTTCAGCCCTATTTCTAATATTTCTAATACAATTAGGTTAATGTAATTACATGCAGACCACTCCCTCACTCCCTCCCTCACAGATCCCTGCCCTACTCCAGTATTACTGCTTTGGAATCCACATCTGAGAAGCAGAGGTTGCAAGGTCTGTGTGTTTGTGGGTGTTCAAGTGATGTAGATTGGTGGATGAGTGGAGGATAACCATGCTCCTGAAGAGGGAAGTGTGGGCTGAATTCAGAAAGAATTCATCCTACAGATTACATTTAGCATGTACAGATGGCAGGTTGGAAAACATAGAGAAGGAACATGGAGAAAAGTGGACATACTGCAAAAAGATGGTTGGTGCAGGCAGGAGAGATTAGGGTATTTTTAGAGGGAGAAACAATACGTGGGAGAATCTGTGATTACTGTGGAACAGTGTAACACAGGGGCAAAAGTTACACTGGTTAACCTTATCACAGAGAAGTTTATTTAAAAATGAGTTAACCTATGTAATTCTGGGAAGACTACTTCAATAACAAAAATCAGTGAATATTTGAAATATATTAAAATTGACTTCTGAGGTAAATAGGGAAAAAATACTATTTTCAAAGAAAAATGGATTTTTCTTTTGTAATGTTAACATGTTAAAGACTTTTGACTTTATAATGTTTTCCAATTCAAACGTTAAAATCCATTACTTCAGATGCAGATGTAAGGTTAGCCTAGAAGGTAATGTTTTTGGAGCTGAGTACACTAGAAGATCAGCTATGGGAGCAGAATAATACACTGAGCTGAAGTAGGAGTTTTTACTTACTGATTTCAAAGCACTTTACAAATATGCAACAACTGAAGAAAGAAGTTGAATGACTTGCCTAAGGCTCTATAATCCATTGGTGAAGTCTGGGTGAAAATACAGGTTATCTAAGACTCAACATAGTTTCTACCTGATCATGCTACAGGCTACAATTGCAGCTAAGGTATTAAAAAAAACCAGATGGGAGCAAGTACAGACAAATAAAATATATAACTTCTAATAAGAATATAGGAAATCACTTTGTCAAAATAATATTTGTGAATATTAATTAGACAGAACTTTGGCTGGGAGAAAAGATCCAAAATTGGAACCTGGTAAACCTTCACAAAGGACTTAACCTTCCCCAGAACTATAAGTATGGCTTCCAAAAGTAATTTATTAGAACTAATAGGATTTTATCAATACTATTGTTTAAACAATTTTTACTCATTCTGTCATATTGCCTATAACTTTTCAGTGCCTCAATTAAAATTTCAGTAAAGCTGGACAGAGATGTAAACATCCAAACAGCCCAACAATACAGATGAAAAAGGAGGGGGAAAAAATAGTTTCAAAGCTGCCAATCTTCTTGGATATAAAAGGATTTGGCAAGCTGTGTGTTTGGTATATTGTTCATCTGTCTGTCTCACCAAGAGCTTCGTGGATGGGGTTTTATGAAGCTAAACAAATCAAGAGAGAGGTCTGTTCATGTGCCTGTGAGGTTTGTGTGCCTGATTCTTAGTCTATGAGAATTGCTAGACAGAGGCGTAAGGATGGAAATCGTAATGGAAGATCTGGAGGGAAGGTACACAGGGGAATAGGGGATGTGAAGAAAACTGACAGGGAAAGCTATGGATTCCATGTCTGGTATAGTAAAAAAGAAAAAAAAAAAAAACAACACCCCAACCCACCAAAACCAAAAAACCAAAACACGCAGAATGAGAAGTACTTTTGTTACCTAAAGATGACGAAGTATTTGACAAGACACTAGCAACTCAAGGAAGATGATAAACAAGTCTTTTATAGGAACATATATCTGTCAGGTTAGATAATTTTTCCCTGATAATTTTGGAAGAGTTGACTAGCTCTTAACATTTTGATAAATCTCAGTCTTTCTGATAAGGAAGCAGAAGCAACTGCATAAAACATAGTACTTACCAGATTTTTCAGAAAACAGTATTGCAAGCCAATAAGGTTAAAGACATCTTTGGATTGCACAGGTTAGTAGATTAGGGGACCCAAAAAAGATATATGGAATAAAAGAGGGTGATTTACCAGAGCTGTAACAAAGCGTTGTCTTCCAGTGGTGTCTATAGGCCAAGTGTAACCGGGACATTTCACAGAATTGGTATTAGTAAGAGAGTTCTGTTGGAGGTCTCAGTAAACAAAATCAGCAGATGCATGGGCTGAGCTTTCACTATCATATGTTTTTTTCTCCACTCAAAATAAAGCAAGATACTAAATATGAGTAAAGAAGTCTGCACTACTACTCTGTTCTGTGGATAGTTGAATTCCACCCCCAAAGCTACTATAATCTTATAACTTTTCAAAAGCAATTAGTTTTGTAAAAGGTTTAAAAAAATACAGCCATTCATAATCATGTGATGAAATTGTGTCTGTTGCCTATATAGTGTTAGCCTGTTTTTTTATGATTTGGCTTTTGGAAAACAAGTGATACTTGAGAGTACCTTCACTTTTCCCAAATGATTTATAGACAGATGGTGGTGTATTTAATGCAAAGTTTCCTCTCATATAGATTGATATGCAGAAGCCTCCCACTATTCATTAATCCCTGATTAATATTTATGAGAATCTCAACACTCATGTCTCTTCTATGCAGTGAAATCATGCACAATATCAGACAGCATATAAAGGCGTTTGTCAGAGTATACAACGGAATCTTGTGCAACTCAAGCCTGCAAGACACAGGAGCAAATATTCACATTTCCAGCAATTTATTTTACAGTTAAATCAAGTGGGAATCTATAGCCTACGGGCATAACACTCCAAATGGAGTAAATGATAGAACTGTGAAATCTGAGATTGCTTCTTTCTTCACTCACTCCATATGAAAAAATAAAGTGTTTAATCCCAGATTTTCAAGGTTTTCAGCCATACCTTGTGAAAAATTGTTAAGAGAAATAGGAATAATAATATTTAGCAATTCTATAGCACTTTCTGAATAAGTAGTATACTGGGTTTGGCTGGGATGGAGTTAACTTTTTTCAGACAAGGTACTTCTATTTGTGAACCAAAGTGTTGACAACCTAATGATATTTTAGCTATTGCTGAGCAGTGTTTGCACAGCATCCAGGCCTTCTGTTTCTCACTCTGCCCTCCCAGAAATAGGCTAGAGGTGGGACAGCTGATCCCAACTGACCAAAGGGACATTCCAGGTCATATAACATCATGTTCAACAATAAAATTCCTTCCAAAGTAGCCATTGCTCCTGCTACTATCAGCTAGGGTCAACCCACCACAGGAATACATTAGTTTTCTATAAAGGTTAATGAGCTTCACAGGACCCAGGCAAAGGGAAACTGAGGCCACATATTTACAAGTAGAATATTTATAATAAGTTAAAAATATGTTATAAATTACTAGCTTTTCTACTGTCTCACAATAAAAATTCAAGACCAGGGTTTTTTTTAGGTATTTTTAAAGCATTTTAAATGTGTTTAAAATATGGGAGTTGGTCCCTAGTCGTAAGACCTGTATGTTACACAAAAACAGTGAACAGTAAGTCCATGAATTGTGTCATTCTTTTTCCCAAAATAGTTATCATAATTGTTACTATCCTATTTCTCTAAGTGCTGCTAAACTGTTAACCTGAAAACTCTCTTTTTGAAGCTGACAAAGAAAGGAATCTACATAGCAAGTCAGATTAATGGCCTACCAAAACTACTGCTCTTTCATCTGAGTATCAAATGCCGCTGAGTATGGGAAATCTTTCAACAAGTGGGTTTGGCATAACTTGCCCATCACTGAGACATAACTTATGCCATGAAGCATGAATTTAAACTTATATTTTAAAAGATTTAATTTTTGAAATCTTACTGGGTACTATTGCTATACATCCACATTATCAGTATTTACAAGTCTTGCTCTCCTCTCTCTCATCACATCCAATTTTAACATTATTTTTCATGAAATTTCCATTGTTTGTGAAAGGTATGAAAGCTAAAAGCAAATTTTCTTGTAATATAAATCCTCATGGTATGCAACAGATGACTTTTATTTATGAAAAAATGTGCAAGTTCGGAGCATGTCACCACAACAAGATTTATATAGCTAGCTCCCTTTCACTGTCCAAAATACTTATTAAATCATTGTCTTTTATGGTGGTGAGATACTTTCAAACCAGATCAAATCCCCCTGTAGAAAAATGCTTCCTTATGTTTTTGAAAGACTAATGTTGGTTTTATATAAAATTCCTGTCAAGTTCTTTATTAAGTCTGTTCAGTCTAAGTAGCTTTGACTATTGCATAGCTCAATGGGAATAATTTTGCTTTTGAGGAATGAACAAAAATTCACTTTCTTCTTAAATATCTCACTGTTATATATATATGTGACCTCATTGTTCTTTCTATCTATGCCAAAAACCCTTTGAATGTGATTAAAGAATTTAAAACATGTACATCTCTTTACTGTGGGTCTGCTCCCTAGCAAGAAGTTAGATTTCAATAAATTAATTACAAAAACTGTTGTAGAAATATCATTGGAAGAATGTGTATTTATTGGTAGTGGTAAATGAACCTAAGAACCCAGAAAGTTGACTGAAATTTTTGGTGACCTCACACAGCTCTATGGAAGGTTTCCTGGTTACAAGATGTCACATTTATGTGCTTAACTCCCCATCTTCACCCCAGTAGTACCTACATAAATTTTTTCCTGTTTTCTAGTGCTGGGGAAAGGCTTAATGAAAAACTTATTCACAGTGCCAGAAGTCTGGTAATTATTGCCTGAAATTCAGCAGTGTCACATTCTAATATCCCTTTCCATATCTGGAAAAGGTTGTCATTGTTTTCAAACCAAAAACAATAGCCGTTATACAGGGAGGTTGTATACTGTCCAGCCTTCTCTGAAGGGAGTTGATACAACTATTTTTTTTCAAGAAATACTGAATGCAATTGAATGTGGCTAGTAACCATGCTATATCTACTGATTTTAACAGTTTAGGAAATTTCCCATTTTAAAGGTGAATTTTAAAATATTTCTGTGTGTGCAGACAGAAACTATGAAAGCTGTGTGAGGTAATGGTGCACCACCTACATTACACTACCTTTTCACATTCTATAGCATGGGTCCTGGGTGGATAGACCAAGAAGACATTCAAGGCTACTGGGGCACTATTATTTGAATGAACTATACCACAGTTAGGCCTAACTTGTCTTCCCTTTATTGTCTTTATAATACTGTAAGATTTGTACAAGGTTATTGTGCCAAACATACTGAAGCAAAGGTCACAAGAGAAAAAAAATCATGAAGAACTGAAACTCAAGGCAAGACTTATGGCACACCTGTGTGAATGAAGTTTATATTCATCTGCTGCATTTGAAAACCTGCAGTTCATCACGCAATATTACTGCATACCCAGTAGTTATTACAGACTGAAGAACAATACCGAGACTGATAGCTATAAAAAATTAGTGAAGATGAAATCTTATTTTGATCAGAAGTTTTAGTCAAGTAAAGTATGAATTAATAATGGACCAGATATTCCATCCAAAGTTGGAAAGTCATGTGAATTCTGATGCTGCATGTTCAAAGTGGGTTTTGCAAGGTATCATTTTTTCCTACCGTTCAGATAGAGGAAGTTAGTTTGCATCCCCTATGCAAAAAGAATAGCCAAGCAAGATGCTAGAGCTGCCAACAAGCAGTAATTTAACAACCTGGCTTCCTGCATGTTATTTTCTTACTTTAGACAAGCCATAGATACTGCTTACTACTGCAATTACATTCATTATGGAAGAAGAAATACCTAAGCAGTGATTAAAAAAACACAAAAAAAGAAATTTTTTTCCCCTAGAAATGAGGATAAATTTACTCATACTATTTTTAATTAATATATTAATATAAAACTAGAAGATGATGGTGAAGATGTAAAACCTGATGTCCTTCCTCCTTTTTCTTTTGTGTCCCTATATCCACACATTACCCTTATGAAGTCAATATGCATCTCAGGTATATCTGAGAGGAAAATTATATTCTTAAAACAGAAAGCAGGTAGAAGAGAATTAGATGAGCTACAATGAAAACCATCTGTACAAGAAGCAAACAGCAGTATTGTACAAAAGAGATCTTTTTTAGCCTCTATAACTTAATTTAAGAAATTAACAATAAACATTATCTACTTTATCCTGAGTGAATAACATTTGTTTTTAAAGCCACTCAACATTCTATTTGAATTAGGGACCATTTTTTTCAAAATTTATGCAAAAAAATCAACTCAGGAAGACAAAGCTCTATTACTGAAAAGTTTGATCAAATCTACTGACAAAAAGTTTTTTGGGACTCAAAGTAAATGCCATTAACTGCCAAAGAAAAATCTGTTAGAGAATCAGGACAGACACTCATTCTATGAAAAGCTACTAATCTGGTAACATGGGAAAGTATTACTATTTAAACAAAATTCTAAAAAAAGAAGTGTGTTATATACCAAATGTTTTCCCTGATGAAATGAAGTTATCCACAGTAACTCTGAAGAAAGAAATATTAACAATTAAGGAAAGAAAAAAGGCAAATGGGTCTAAGAACTGGTTTTGTACCTGTATAGCTCAATTTCCTTCACTGGTCCATTGAGATTTCATCACCAGCACAACAACAACAAGTAGTACTTTTTCCTCTAGCTAAGGATATTCTAAGAATTTAACATACAATATAGCAACCATTATTTCCTTTGTTTAAATTACTCCTCACTTTAAATCCATATACAGATAATTCTAAGGAGGACTGTTAACACAGATTTATTTTACTTCAAAGGCCTTGCATTCATACCATTTAAATCAGCACTCAGTTTTTCTTATTTAAGTAATTTTAAAATACATCATTTCTTTTTTATTGTCACTTTACATTATAATTACTGTAGTATATTGCACAAATAAAATATTTACCTCTAGATAAACCCCACACTTTTCATTTTGGAAGTGTTTCTGAGTTCAAAAACTCAGCATTGCAAGGCCATTCCAGTCTTCCCCTCAGGACTTGCAAAATTATTGTTGCCTATAATAGTTCATTTCTTCATGGAGAGGGTGGTGAGGCACTGGAACAGGTTGCCCAGAGAAGCTGTGGATGCCCCATCCATGGCAGGGGGGTTGGAACTAGATGATCTTTAATGTCCATTCCAACTTAACCGTTCTATGATTCTATGATTATTTGTGATTTCTATTATTTTTTTTCTTTTTTCATTTTCTTTTATTATTATTTCAGTTTAAGATTTTGCTTGCAGAGCATTTAGGTCATGTCTCACTAGATATCCAGAAGGAGGAAATAGACTGTCATCCCAAATTCATGTCTAAAAATATCTCCAACTGACCTATGTGTAAAGAACAACCAAGAAAATTTCCCTATAACTGGCCAGATACTATGGTGGCTTCTTCAGTCATTTTTTTCTGATCTTGCTTGAAGAACTGTCTTGTTTGAACACGTCATACATAGCTCAGGACTTCTGATTCACTTTTAGTTTATATTTGCACAGGGTAGGGATAAATCCTGAATTTTCAGCATACTAGTGATGCAGGTGTCTATGAATTTTCTGATGGTTTTCCCATGAAATGCTTGCAAAAGTATATATACAGCATACTTTTTAAATATTGCAAATTGTTGTCCAATGATTACGGTGTTCACAGGAAAATCATCTAAGAAACTTTAAGACATGGGAAAGCACCTTAATTTCTGGATTTTTAGAATCAAGGAATAACTGAAACTATTTGTGTTGTATCATAAAGAAACTTTTTCTGAGCAAAAGTCTATTTGTAGTGTTGGCAGCAAATGTGTTTTTCTTTCTTTTACCTTGTAGGGAAGGAGAGTTAGCAATTTAATTAAAAAAAAAAAAAAAAGAGTGTATATATATATAATTTTTTTAAAGACATGAAAGTCAAAGAAAGGGCTAGCTACACAGTCACAGTGAACAAAAAACATTCCTAAAGATGGTTCTAAATGTCAGTACAAGGTAGGATAGGATTAAGAAGATCTGACACTCCAGAAAATGAGGTAACATCAAAGTGGGCAGATGTCATATGGAATGCACAGCCAAATTTATATATGTCAAAAGGAATAGTCAGCACTAGTTGAAAATGAATAATGTGGTAGAGAAGAGGACTACAAAGGTGATAAATTGCACATGTCAAAGCAGTCTCAAAAGAACTTTTTCTTCATTTAAAAAATGAAGATCACATACTGTTATACCTGGGAATATGCAAATATTCAAAATATTGCAATTCCTTTTTCTCCCTTTTCTTTACTAGTTAACCAAATCAAGAAAATATTAGACTGAAAAAAAAAAAATTGTATGTAAAAACTACGATAAAATATTATTTTTGGTACATAAAATCATCAGGGATGGGATCTGTATTGGAAATGTAAGATTATCTTCGGGGAAAAAAAAATCAGGCACACCATGGCAAGTTGTGTTCTAATTTGTAAATAATATGGGGAGTAGGGGTTGGTAGTGGTTCAGTTAAGATGGAAGTTTAGATATTTTATCTACAAGAAAATGTTGCATGCTGACATTTGGGAATCCATGGAAGGATTATAGACAAAACTCTCTATCCATCTAGATTTGGAAGCTTCCTAAAATCCTTGATTCACATTGTCACACAAGCCTCTCAGATTCATTAAAAAATAAAAGATAGGTTTGTAACATAACATCAAATAAGAAAGCTTAATGTAATGAATAAAAATCTACTCTGAATGCTTAAAACCAGAAATGTACAAGTGAAAGTTTCAAAAAAAAATTTCACTATTCCAAAGTCACAGATGCAAAACACAGCACTGTTCTGGCTGCTATCAAGAAAATTAACTCCACCCAAACTAGACCCAGCAAATTGTTTTAAAAAGTTGTGCACTGGCAGTTTATGAGCAAACATACAGAAAAATGGTTAATTACCTAATTTTAAGAGTGCCTTAATGCTAGTAAATGAACCATTTTAAGTTGCTTTATTTGGAAAACCAATAAGTAATTAAGGTAGCACTAAAATAAGATAACTTCTAATCACTATGTACAACAAATTATGTGCTATAATTGCAGGGATTAGTTTCTTAATATATTGTTTACATATTTCATTGTGTCATATATTTTCCCATACTGATACAAGCTGAATTTTTAAAAACAGATAGGTACAAGGAGACAGGTACAGCATTTATTGACTAATAATATTGATTGGTTTGGTCACTTCAGATGGACAGATCATACTACCCCAAAGGTAAATATTCCCCTAATGACCTCTGCACAAGGAAAAGGGAAGACTTACAGTGTGAAAAACTTTTACAGTTTAGCAAAATTTCCCTCCCCTTTAGTAGAGCTGACTAGACTACCTTAAGCTAGGATCTGGCCATTTCCTGAGCTAATGGGGAAAGATGAGTGGAACACAAGGAATTTTCCTTTATTGATGCTATAGCTTTATAGTGCTGCAAAGGCTGTCTGCAGTCTCATTTTTTAGGCAACATTTAAAGGGAATTTTCATTTCCAAATGGCTAGACTGGAGTGGAAATAGGTGTTTTTTATATATAATTTTATTTTTCTTTTGACCACTGGCTTTTTTAGTGCTTTGTGAAGTTTTACTCAAGCTACCTAAGAGGAAAAGATTTGGAGCCTGAGTTGAATAAAATGTTCTAGCAGCATTTGTATTGTATTGTCAGCTGACACGACAAAAGGAAGGCAGGATAACTGATTCCAGAAACAAAATAGTTTTCAAGAGTGATTTCTTACATATATGTGTGTTTATGTGCATATACACATACATATACATTGTTAGGTTAGAAACAATTAGAGATTTAACTACATTATTAAAAATACGTTTATTTTAGCTAAATTTAGCAATTAATTCTTAATTAAATTTCATGACACTGAGATGAAAGTTAATTTTAAAATTAAAAATATTTTCTCCATGAATTCCAAAATGACCTGGGATAAAAAATGTCATATACACCTCAGCACATCAGATCTTTGACATATTTCAGTGACAGCAAATCTTGACTGTATTTTCGCAGTGCTGTCAGTTAGCTCATAATTTCTGTAGGTGGTTTTCCACTGAGTTGGGAATCCTTACAACCTAATACATTTTAAAGCCTGCAAACACAAGTCTTTCTGAGTTAGAATATAGAAAGGGAGCTGAAGGAAGATACAGATGAAGCATAAGTATGGGCACATGGCTTATCTTATATGTACGTAAAGGATTGAGAGTTTTCTAATTTGAAGATACGTAGTGCTTACATTTATGGACTCCTTGCTTTTTGGGTGGGGATGTGTGAACAGAGGAGGAATGGAGACTATAGGTTTGATACACTAAAGAGTACCTGCACATCTTCCCACAAGGCACTTATTTCAAAAGTAGTTGCTGTTGCCAGTGGTGCTAGTTGAACAAAGTAAGTTTCAGAGCATTTAAACTGTCTGAACTGGATCTCAATCTTTCATTCTTCATATTCCCCCCAGAACAAAGATACTGTAAAATCCACTATTTGGGGAAAAAAGAAAAGTAGAAAAAGACTTTCTGCTGTCTCAGTTTCATCTTTCTCAGACGTTCCTATAAGCTTCTCTTTCAAAAGTAACACATTTCTGGACTAGACGATCCTCCTATTGGAGGGAAAAAAAAACAGAGGGGAAAGAATGACCACAAGGTTTCCATTTAGCACTACTTTCACAGAGACACAGTTTACAAAGTGGGAAACTGCAGAGTGAACTCCTAACTTTGATGGACCTCTTTTGCGTGTTGTGCTACCATATAGGATTCATTGATGGAGTCCACACTCATTGTTAGAAATTGCAGTTACTAGATCTTCTCTGGTCGTCTTGGTACTACTGTGCGTCTTTCTCCAGTTCCTCAAGCTGTCAGGTTGCTTCCCCTGTAACAGTGTATTATGTTTATAGATTGATGACTGAGAACTGTTTTGAACTTTCCATTTCCCTGTGCCTTGTTAACTTGTTAATATGGTAAAATATAAAATTGCCATGCATCTTTGAGCTAGATTATACTCTCTATGTGAAAAATTCAACCCCCAAATTAATTCTACCTTTTTTTGTGATGCTTTGTCTACAGTTGACTCAGCATTTAACACTTCCATTGTTTGACTTGCAAAACAATGAACAGCAATTCCTTTCTGATTATACAGGATTTTTGAAGCAAAATTATATTTTTGGTTGCTTATTTGCATAGAATTACTGAAAATGCTCTCAGAGTCCTTCTGCTACTTCTCATTTCTGTAGGGGTTTAAACTTTGGAAAGGTGTGTGAATTTATTCACTACCCCACAAAGTTTTCATTTCAGAAGGTTTGCAGGAAATTGGCAGCATATTCCATTTACATCTTAAAGAAAAACTTAGCTTTTGGACTATTCTGAGCAAATGAATAAATATAATTTTAGAAAGACCACTTCCCTTATTACCATACACAACAGAGAAATAAAAAAGAGAAAAAACTCAATCTGACAATATTTTAACTCCAGATTCCGAGCCATCTCATCAGTGAGTTGATTGCTCATTCTTCCACTTGTTAGGTCAGGTAAATATATGACATTTAAAATACTTGTTAAAAGATTGAAACATCTAAAAAGTTAGATTTACTCCATTACAGTGAGTTCATTTAACATTGCTTCTGGAAAATTTTACAGCAGTGTAATGACAGACCTTAATTTATTCCAATTATATTTTGTTCATTTCCATTTAAGAAAAGTGGAGCTGAAATAATCAGCCCTTTTGCTCCTTAGGCTTCCAAGAATATATTTTCATGAGTACTGCACAAGTCATCTTTTTGCAGCCATCACACATACTAATTGCAAATGTCTATTTTTATGATAAGGAGTGGTATTAGCAGACAATTAAGGACAAGATCACTGGTTGTTCTTAACTGTTTTGGCACAAAAAATAGATCACCGAATAAAATTTTCATCTCAGTAAATGTGTAAGATCAAATACTGAAAAGATATATATTCAATTTTTAAAAGGCACATCTACAAAAGCTAAGATTCAATAGTAACTGGGAAAAAAACAACCTTGGGATTTATACCATCTCTCACAGATTAATAGATCTCATCCTGTCTACTTTTGTGACCTCAGTGTCCAATAACTATTCAACACAACTGGGGGAGGAGCACATATTTATTTTCAAGCTGTGTGCACAGAAAATATGAGCATGACTGTGCATGTGAAAAACAGTCCTTACGTTGATTCATTCTCTTGATACAATTCAACATATATTGGCAGTAAGTGCATGTGTCAGAGGTAAAACAAACCCAATGATGACAGCAAGACAGTATTTTTTCCAGATATGAAAGATGAACATATAATTTTTTCCCTTTGAAATCTTCAGGCTTCCAACAGCAACCATGGCTAAATTTATTTAATTTTAACTTTTTGGGGGTTTGTGTTGGGGTTTTTTTTAATAATTAATAATTATTACTGTTTTGTGCCATAGCCTCTTTTTCATTGCTGATTGACTAAGAATTTTTGTCCATTGCACCACAACTAGCTGGCACAGGAAACTCATTGAAAGCTATGGGAAACTGAATTGCTCTAAATTCTAGGATTGCATTTTAAAAGTTTTGTGAGAATAAAGAAGAAATTTTATTTTGAACGTGCAGGAACACTCAAACTATTCTTGTCAAAAAACCACATGGAAATTCGAGAATTATCACCAGGTGCCAGCCTGATATATCTGCAACTGAGACTTTCTATACAAAAAGGGATTTGCTATCCGAAAACATCAGTAGGGTGTTCTATACATTATTAGGGAGGTACTTAGTAGATTTTTACTAAAAATAATATATATTTTCTTTTCAGTAAATATTTATCAATGTTTAGTTGTTACAAAAAGATTATAGCTAAAACACTGCTTGGTTCCTAATGGTGTTTGACTGCAGAAAACTTTCTCTTTCATCTCAGTAGTGAAAGGAAATAGTTTGACTGGATCATAAAAGAAATGGAGACACCTTTAGCTTTAAACTACTCACCCTTATTTCTGTTCCTACATGTCAACAAGTCTACCTATCTTTACTTTCTGTAATTTGTTCTTTAGTGTGGTTAAAGAAAAATTGATTGGGCATAATATGCAGTAGTTGGTAACGTGCGGCATATTGTAGTACCAATATGGTAATAAAATGTAGATTGCAGTGGATGGTTTGTGTTAACTGTATTACAAAACTTAATTCATGTTTTTAATTGTTATACTTTTTTTTTTGCTTCGAAATGCCTCTATTCAGAAAAGTAAACAGAAAGTTTAGTTCTGAATGTTAATTTCATAAACCATGCACACTCTGTCTTCTGCTCCATCATTCAAAATTTTAGTTTACAGCTGAGAAATGTATCTAGCTACAGAAAGCTCTCATTTTTCTGGAATGGGTTGGTATTGTATGGTCAAAGGGAACTGACTTCTAAAAAAGAGTAAATAGGTCCCTTGGACAGTCAGCTATATCAGCTAACTCAGTCAGTGGGAGTATTTCTTTTGCAGCTGTTTTCCTCAATTCACACTCATAAAATGCTCCCCTGATTCGTACATACAACAAAGAATAATAAGGTCAAGCTTTATGTTTGTTGCCTAACATCCTTAACAAGCACATGCTGTTACTGAGCATTTTTATTGTTGACTGGTGATGTTAGATTTAATAGACATTTTTTCTACATCACTACCAATTCGATGAATATGGTTAATTTAAAACTTCCTGATACACTGCTCACAGAGTTCATTTTTATTTGAAAAAAAAAAATAAGAATCGAAGTATTTGAGGGTGTCGTGATTTAAGTCCGGCTAGCAAAATACCATGAAGCCGCTCTCACAAATCCCCCTCCCCTCCTCCAGTGGAGGGGACAAATCAGAGGAAAAAGAAATAAGGAAGTGAGAGCGAGACTGTGAGAGCTGGGAATGCAGCTGCAGAATCAGAAGCGGAGAGAAGACCTTGAAACTGGTACAGGCATTCCTCAGTGCCAGCTAAGAACTTATCAGTGCTGCTCCCTGCATCCAGGAACACAGCTTTCTAGCAGCCACAGTAAAGAGAGTTAACCCTTTCCTGGCTGAATCCAGCACAAGGGTCAGACATTTTATGTAAGGAAAATTCCTTAATGTCTGACTAATTTCACATACGTAGATCTTGAAAGAATAAGTAAAAAAGAAAAACACAATATTTATCTAGAAAGCATTAGAGTGTTTTTTTTAGAAAAGGCACTCAGGATTAGATAACATTTTAGAAAACTAAAATAAAATTCTTGACATTTTAAGTAAGCTCATGAGTAACTAAAAAGAGTTAATTACTGTTAAATTGATTTTGTTGGTTAAAACCATTATATCTGGTTTTAGCATTGAACAAAACACTGCAGGCTTTTTGTCAAACTTCAGGAATTTTCTTTTGGTCTTTAACTGGCATGTGAACACAGAAAGGAAAAAAAAAAAAACCAAACCACACCAAAAAAGCAAAAGTTACAACAAGATACTAGGCCTAAATTGAGGTACATGTTTATTATGTATCTGAAGTCACTTATCCAGTTCTATTTTTGCACTGTTTAATTGAATTTCATATTCATTTTTATTTCTGTGGGTTCTTTCATTCTTTAATTCTCTTTTCTCCTAAGTTGCATATAGGACAGGTGAAATGACTCCTAAGTGGAAGGTAGCTGTGACTCACCATGCAAAGCAGAAAATGCCTACTTGACCTATTTAGGTAAAATATCAAATTAAAGTTTCTGGAATTAGACAAAATGAGTTCCTCACTTGCTTTTCATTAGACCTATTTTATTTTTCTCAATCCTGATTCCCCTCCTTGCATGACGTTTATCTGCATCTATCTTTTTCTTTTCCCATCTATGAGAAAATCAATATATCCAAATGTCAGTTCTGTTCTGGTAGTGCCTCTAGTACTTGATAGTTAGGACATAGTAACATTTGTTCTCCCAAGGCATATCTGTTCCAAATGTAGCAGAATTATTTAATGCTTTTCTAAGGCTGAGTGTGAGGACTAGAGATTACTTCAGGGACACAACATACATTTATCTACTCAATTCAAGAAATGTGGCAGTAATAGTACTCAGAGTCAACTTACTATTCAGCTACATTAATGTACAGATTCCTCTATAAATTGCATATGGCTGATTGCTAATTTACTTGTTAGAGTTTTGTAGATTAAAAAAAAAATATATCTTTCATCAATATCTTTCATCAAGAACCTCATCACAGTCAAGTATGGAGTAAATTCTGGAATCCTTTGTAAAGTCATCCTAAATTAAATGTTTTCACATTTAAAAGACTATCACTCATTACAATCAGAAATCATATATATTTTTTTGATGGAAATGCATATTTACATGTGATTTGAGATTTTAGCTTAAAGTGAATTATGTATCATAATTGTAGAACAGTTAAGATCATCCTAATGAAAGCATTTCTATAGAAACTTGTGCTTGGAAGACCAGAATGAACAACTGAATTAATTATTTAGAGATGTTTTGAGCTGAAATAGGTCTGTGTCAGCTTGCAAAGAAACTAACAATCCTAAACATATAAAGCACTAATACATATTAGTGCAATATTCAGACATACAAATCCTAGATTGCAGAGGTTTTCAATCCCTACAGGTAGAAATGTTACAGAGGTATGAAAAGAAAATTTTATTTCACATTCTTACTGATGTATTTTGAGGAGGAAAATAGATTTTCATTTAAGAGGCCATGGGGTGATCTTGAAAAGATTTCTCTTTATGCCTGTATTATGTGTTTCCCTTTTTTCCTCACACTCTCTCTCTCTCTCATTTGTCTTTTAAAATCCAGCTGGTCACTTTTTTCCATTCTTCCATACTTAGAGTATTTCTATCACAGCCAGAACTTGTCGGTTCTTTCAATAAACACAAAGATAATTCTATATTCACTGAGATAACTACAACTCAGGTCCCAAGAATATAGTGTGTTTCCTGGCATGAATTAAAATAGGAACCATTTTATCATCATGGACTTAACACCCAAGAAATAAAGACTGCTTTTATTCATGCATCTTACCAGAGTTCATATTACATGTTTTGTTTTAAAAAAAGAGAGCCTGATGAACAAACCTGTATAAAGAACTGAATCAGCAGCAAATGTCAGTTCACAAAGAGTTAAGTTCTGTTATATCATAATTCCTTTTAAAACTCCAAAAGTGTTCTTTTGCTCATTCATTAATCAAGAGAAACAGTCCAATCCAACATACATATACTATAACATGGCATATAATATATATGACAACTGCTCTGAGCAGGAGAAGAAATTAGTATTATGTACAAATTAAGATTTATGCTCCTAAATCAGGGGATTATCTAAATATTACAGTTATCAATTCGTCAAGAAAATCCCAGATGATATTACACCTCAATTTTGCTTGTAGAACAGTGGAACTTTTGAACATTGTGTGAAATAAGGAAGAAAAACTAATACAAGTGTGTATTCTGGTATCTAGCTTGTTTGCAATAAAACTCATATTAAGATTGTTTATGAAGAAGGGTGTTCTAAAGCAATATTGAAGTAGGTGGTGGGGTCTCAGATTTTTTTTCAATTTTCAAGGGTTAAAAATTGTATTTTCTTTGGAAACAATGTGTTAGTTCATTTGAAAGTTAATTACAATTCCACTAAAACTTACCTTATATGGGTAATGATGAGGGTTGTAGCTGGAATGAAAAAGTCATCCACTCTGTCAAACTGCTTTCCTACTGGCTGAGTATGGATTGTGTGATGAGAAACGCTCCCACTGGCTTGTGTTATCACCTACAAAAAGTAACATAATTATAAACTATAGTAGTAGTCTTTCAAAATTTAATCTCTATCCAAATAAATTATCACAGTACTGCCTCTATAATCCACTTCTTGTACTATCCTTCAGTTACCAATAATAAGAACACAAATGACAGTGAATAAAGCTGTCCAGCATTACAGATTTCAGAGAGCTGCTACATATCTGACTACTTAACCTTCATATTTACTTCTTTGCCTTTTTTTCATCACATTTGAGTCCATATTTATTAATTTATATTACTAAAGTCTCTAGCAGTTCCTAGTGCAAACTAGGTCTTTTTTTTTATTATTATTTTTTTTATTTTACAATATATTTTAGAGTGAGATTAAATTTCTGAAGCACTTCAGCCCGACTGAAAAAATAAGATGTTATCAACTGATCCACAGGAAGCAATGTCTATGCATACTACCAATTCTTGTTGATCATGAGTTAATTTAACATAGTTCAGACATATTACAGAAGAGGAAGCTGATTTGAGATTACACATTCCTTAAATTTGTATGAACTGTTTTTCCTCAAATCCCCAAATCTTGGACCTTCTGTGAGGTAAATGTTTATGGGTGAAAAAAAAAAAAAAATCCATGTAATAGCCACTAGGATAATCACACACATGCACTTAACAGTGGATTAAAAAAAAAAAAAATCGATTATCTACACTGTAAGGAAGAGTGAGTGATCGGTCACTTTAAGACATGATAAGACTGACTCTATTACTGACTCAATTATCAGTCATTTTCTGGGGAGGAGTGACAGCTAAACTCCCATGAATTACTTACTTTGCATACTCATAGTTACTAAGAGTTTGTGGGTTTCTCAGAAGGAGTTTTCGGATGTTACCCAATTTTCTGCTTGATCCCTGCATTTGAATTTCTCTTATTCTTAATCTTATATATATATTTTTAAATACATAAGGATTTTAACAATTTAAAGAAGCAGGAAATAAGACAAAATACAAAAGTAATTTTGAAATTATGACATAAAGACAATCACCATATTCTCAGGGTATTATTTTTAAATAAGGAACAGAAAGTAGTGAAAAGGTAGGAATGCAAGTACAGCTTCTTGAAATATTTCTTTAGTGACTGTCCCTTGGCTCGCCACTGCTCAGAGGCATGGGAAATGTAAACATTCTTAATATTTTACATGTGAAAAAAACAATAAGATGGAATTTGTCACCTCCAGAGCATCAATATAATTTTAGTGAAACAGGAATATGCCTAAAATCCTCTAATTAGGGAAAAAAACATCATAAACAGTAACAGTTTGCTCTCAACAGACTGGCAGTTATAAGACATGCTGCTGCTTTCAGCTGTATTCTTTATCCTTCTATCAGTTTAGCAGTCACTTCCAAGTAAGGGTGTTGAAAAAAATCTCTAACTTTTTTAGCGAAGTCAGTTGTCTGAGTTGTTTTTTGGTTACCCGAAATAATTTCACTGCCCCTGCTGCTATCATGATAATAATGCTTAAAAGGAAAACATACAAAACGTTACAATTGCACAAAGGTTCAACTTGTCTAGATTCCCTTGCATGTAACCATTCTGATCACCTCACCTGCAAAGTTGGTGAATTCTTTTCCATGTTTCCCCAGCTCAGAACCCAGACTTGATCATGTGATTTATCATAGTGTAGTTTCACTGGAACAGGATCTGTACTTACTGCCTGAAGCATAATAAAAACAGAACTCTTTAATTTCAGCCACATTTTCAAAATAAGAATAATATATATGTTTGAATTAAGATGAGGACTGGACATGTATTTCCTGATATTTTCATGTTGTATTTAAAAATTATGTTGTCAATTGTTGAAACAGCCCTCTAATCAATTTAAAGGTACTGAGTTGTTGAAGAAAATATTTTTATTCCTCATGTGGTCTAACATTTGGCATCAAAATTAAATTATACTGAATGTATTAAGAAGCTGAAAACAAAGGTTTTAAATAAAAAAAGTACTTATCTTCCCTCACTACCATCACTCTCACTTTATACATACCAGTTTAAAAACTGCACCAATTATTAGAAAATGGCTAAAAAGGAGAGTGTTCTCAAGGCACATACTGAAATCAGTGCAGTCCTGCATGAAACCAGCACAGTACTGCTATACCCAAAGCTTCCTATCTTTCCTAAGCTGGGTATATTTTGATGAAGTTTGAAAGATTATTTCCGTAAGGTCTCCAATTACAGTTGCTACTTTTGGTAGACTTGTGAACAGAACCAGCATTTTCTCTAAAACCGTGAGCACTCTCACTTGAGACCACAAATCTTTTAGACAGTGGAACTTTACACTTCCTTTGTTATGAGAAGAACTGAAGATTTCAGAGGCATGAAATGGGAGGACAATGCATTTGATTAAGAGACATTTTGCAGTAGGTAAACAACTGGAGGGATTACTTTTCTATTTTCATCATTAGAGCAAAAACAATAGGTGGAAATTGTTTTCTAGTCTCACCATTATGGAACTGTAACGCAAAGCTTGTTTATCAGTTTGTCAAGGAGAGGACCAGCTGGCTAATTAAGTGAACCTAATTTAAACTAATGATGTAGATTCTCAAGGTAATGCACTAATGGCTGGCTGAGACTGCTGATGATAGTTTACTGTACTCCTGAGGTGTTGCAAGCCACAGCTTCATCTAGGCAGAGTTTGTTTTTCCTTTTGAAAATGGAAAATGAAGCCAGGTTTCTCACCAGCTCATTTCAAATCAGAAAGGTACCTCTCGAAAAAGGTCATTTCTGTTTGATAACATATTTTTCCTGCAGGCTAGAAGACAACTTGTCTAAAGTAATACTTAGGCCATTGTATAGCTAACTCATTCACGTACGTCAGATTTCTTTTTTGCTTCCCCCGACAAAAGGTCTGACCCCTACATGTTCTGCCGGATGAGCGCAAGCTGTTCTCAGGGTCTGGGCCCTAGCGCTGCCAGGAGGACAACTGCCCGCAGGGTCAAGCACAGGTGATGCAGCTCCCAAGAGATGAGCCACAAGCAGAAAGGAGTAGAGGGTCTTAGAAGCTGGTTCACAGCTGCTTCTAGATAGACAGGCTGGTGTGCTAGCAGCTCCGCACAGACTGGAGGATGGTAAGCTCTGTTCACTTCAGCAAGTCTCTGAGTCACCCCTGTTAAAGCTGCTAAGCAATATAGGACAGCTGCAGGTGACTACCTGCTTTCAAGAATTTGCAAATACTTCTCTTAACTTCATAATGATAAATCAAAACCTCTACATATATCTCTCTATAGATATACCATCCATGTTTCCAATACATTTCAATTTAGTCTGCTCTAGAATCTTCTTTAAGTACTTATTTTGATAAATATAATTGTCACAGAAATAAATCATCCTCAAAAATAGTTGTTATATATGTGCACCAGTACACACACCTATTTTGTTACCTTTCATAGTAGAAAGGAGTAAATATAACTTATATAATATTACTACAGAGGAAACACCATAGAATAAACAAAACCAAATCAACATTACTTTTACACAGAAAAGAGCAGTTATCCAAATTAAAGCCCTTCCAAATAGACCTTGACAGAATTTTTATTAGTGCTGCTCAATTTCAACATAGAAGGTTTTCTCCAGATTTGTTCCTACAAGAGTATACATTTTTGAAAACTTGGCTTTACAGAGCAGATAGGTGGTTTCTTCTTCACAATATAGACTGGAAATAGTTAAACTGTAAATAATATCCCCTGCATTAATATGACATTTAGAGAAAAGTCATTCTAGTAAGAAAAATTCTCTCATTTCTGAACAGCTTAGTACCTATTTTCAAAAAATAATTTACATTTTGATTTTTTTTTTTTCTGTGCTAGGCAGTACTGTAAGTAATAAAAACAGACTGGTCTTGCTGAGAAATTAATCTCCCTTCCTTTTTTGTATGAGTGTTTGTGTAGATGCATATGATATGAGTAGAGCTACGTTTAATGGTCAGAGAAATTCTTGCTGCTTGCAAAAAACAAACCCAAAAAGAAATGTTTATTGTTAAAAGATAAGGAAGACAGGACTATGCTCATTATAAGAAATGCTGAACAAAGTATCCCTTGGCTTGTCACTGTATTCCAAATTATTCTTACTTTAATCGTAAAAGCCATCAGTGAATCAGCAGTGGTTTTATTTATTACAGTCTTATAATATGTGTAAAAATATTGTATAGGTTTTGTGCTTTCATGTGTTGGGTTTTTTTTTGTGTGTGTGTTTGGTTTTTTGGGTTTTTTTTTAACTACTTTTACTTTTCTTTTCTTAATAAATCTATTTTAAATATCACCATAGTTAAACCGGACATAGAGGAAGTCCCACAGTACTTTTCCAATGTATTGTCCAAGTGTATCCTAGAAAACTACATTCAGGTCAGTAACAAAGAGAAGAAATTATGCTCAGGTGCCCAAAAGCACCAGTAAAATATTTGGTTGAATCTACTTATCTGGTTCATCTGTTATCCCGTAATCATACTGACTTACCTAATGTTTGTGCTAAGTATTGTGAAATGGAAAGATAATTTATCATTAATATCTAAACATCCTAGAACCATCAGAACCATCAACACTGAGACTGTCATTCCTGCCACAGGTTTCCACAGAGAGGATAAATTTCATTCTATGTTTTTTTAACTTCATGGTCTGGATATTATTAAAGTAATGGAAAAGCAATGCTATTCTATCCTTCAAAATAAAATTTCTTTGAAAGTGAAAGTTCTTTTCCTAGATTAACATGAAACCTTGTGGACTATTCAGTTTTAGCTCAATATATTTGCTAAAGAGCACAGACTTTGTGCACAAAGCTCTGTGTAACACCTAGGCATCCTGTATGTCTGGTTTTCAGCTCACTGCAGAAACTTGAATATTCATATGATAGAACAGCAACCTACATAACTCCATCCAAAAACTGGAGAATCACTTTACATATTTCTAGGGGAAGAGTGTACTTTCAATTAGTGCTTAATTAATTGAACTTTACTTTTTAATTAACATACATCATTGTTGTAAGTATCTCTAAATATTCAGTTAATGGTAAAGTACTTAGTAAAATAATAACTAATGTAACTGAATGTCAATTAGGAGAGTCTACCAATCCAACTATCCCATAAACCTAAGTTTAAAAGAGCATCGAACTTCTCTAATATTTTTCAGTGAGCTCAAAAGGCGTAATATTCTCTTGCCACTGAAGTCTAAATACTAATAAATGCAATTAAATCAGTATTTCATCCATCATCTGTAGGAAAGCAAGATGACTTGTGAATGTCAGCCAGAGACGAGGGAACCCATTGGCCAGAGATTCCAGTCCTTATCTGTGGATTGCAGTAAGCCTAGGTTTTTCAGTCACTCTTCCAAAGAAATGTATTGAATTGGTTGTAAATAAAGTCTTGTTTTCAGAAAACAAAAAATTTGTATCCACTTGGTTCCTCTCTAATTTGATATGCAAAGGTCAATTTAACTAAAAAAAACCAAAAGAGTAAAAGATCAAAAAATTAACTTTTTGAATAAAACATTCTATCAGTCTCTGTCACCGTTTGGATAGGTCAGGTTTTGAGGAAGCTATGTCTACTCAGCCAGCTGACATAAAATACAGAAGGCAAAAAATACGGATTTTTAAAGAATGAAAAAGCATTAAAAATATTTTTCAGGTGAATGTAAATTTGCAATTTTACTATGTGGGATTTTTTTTTTATTTTCGATTAATACACATAATACATTATATACTAATTTCATAAAACCATAGAATAGTTTGGGGTGTAAGGGACCTTTAAAGTCCATCTAGTTCAACACCCTAGCAGTAAGCAGGGGAATCTTCAATTAGATCCAGTTGTTCAGAGCCCTGTCCAGCCTGACATTAAATGTTTCCAGAGATGTGGCATGAACCACCTCCCTGGAAAACCTGTTCCAATGTTTCACCACCCTCATCATACAAAATTTTTTCCTATATCTAATCTAATTTTATTTTCTCTTAGTTTAAAAACATCTCCCCTTGTCCTATCGTCTTTGATAGGAGGGCCTTTAATAGACCCTATTAAGTAAATGAGGGCCTTTAATACTCCCTATTAAAAAATCTGTCTCTATCTTTCTTATAAGACACCTTTAAGTATTGAAAGTCCATAATACAGTCTCTCCAGGGCCTAATATATGATATATAATCCATACATTAAAGATTTTCTTTCATTTGTTGTCAGAAAAGGCAAAGGGCATAAAAAAAAGTTATATTTAAATATTTTAATTAAAAATGTAGATTAGTTTTTTAATAATAATGATTTTAAAAATCCATGTTTTATTTAGCAGAAGAACATCTGTTTCTTATGAATGTGTTGATACTATTAACGACCTTGTAGATGTTAAGCATGTTTGTATGATTAAAATTCGTATCAGAACACCCAGTGTGGTGTCAACATGTCTTTATCAGTTTTATACACAAGCGTCCTTTCTTCTGAGAATCAGAGCAGGATTGTTAACAAGTTACTAACTAAATTCAGATCTCAGGAAACAATTTTATTTCTGAAAAAGAACATTGCTTTAAATTAAATTTCAGTATTTTATATGATCTATAATGTTCTTTAAAGAACTGCCACAAACACACAACCCCAACCTCCTAACAAGACTAGTGACAGTCCCTAGATAGAATTGATTGACTTGTTTTGCCACTGAAAAGGAAGTAAAATTAATATTTCTGGTAAAATATCATTATCTTGAAAGACTAAAGAGTACCTAATGACATGCATTCTATTGTATATTTCTGATTTTAAAATAAATAAAAATAGTGTAATATGGTGGGAATACTATTCAGAAACCAAGTAGTAAAAATTAGGATTTTTTTTACTTTTTCTATATGCATCGTTAACAAAAATATTTTAAGACTTTAAATATTATCTTCATACTCAGAAAATATATTTTTAGAATTTAATGAGTTTCTGGCTATTTTCTAAATACGTTTTCACAGGTCTGTAACAATTCCACAGACTAAAATCTCCCTCATAAATACCCCCTATTAAACCTCACAGTAAAATAGTATCATTGATACCACTGGATATGTAAAGGAAAAGAAAGAGAGAATGAGAGACAAGAGTAGAGTGGTTACAGTATTTGATTTGAATGGTGGCAACTAAACATCAAATTTCACCTCCATGCCACTAAGACTACTGACCATTTGAAGTATATTGTGACTCTCAGGCTCTTCTGAGGAAACCGTGCTGCTTCATAAAGCTAATATTTATTTAGCATTGCCTTGTACCTTTGTCTTCCACAAACTATATGAATGCATTAATCCCTGTACCCCAGCATCAATTTCTCTCTTTTTACCCAATGAATTATTTTGACTGAGTATCTGCAGCATCCCAGAGACTGAGAAACTGATAGTACTAACTACACAGTAGAGAGGAATAGAGTAGTTCAAATTCAAAGTCTCCAATCTTGCTCAGGGTGGTGTTGATTCTCCTGCAATTCCAGTAATTTTTTTCTCTAAAAGCTGAGTAACAGTCCTCCACCTTCTGTAGCCAAATCTAACCCCTTAACCTTTCCTGTCAAAATAGATATACACATTGTTGAGATAAAATTCTATTTTTAATGAATCTTCAAGTGAAAAGTACCTCAAGCCAATAACTTCTCAAAGAACTAATTTCCTCAGCTACTTGATTAATATTTATAAGCGTTATATCCATGTTGATCCTCTCCCAATTGCCTACTGACAGGAACAGTCACTAAACTGCTGCTAAATGTTGTAAGTAGATGAGCTTTTTCCTAGACATTGTGTTTAGTCTTCAGTCAATTGCATTTTTTTATTTCAAAATATGAAGGGAAACCTTAAATTCTTGTGTCCAGATTAGGTATTAACTTAAAAATGACAAATAAATACCTGTACAACTTTCTGAGACTGTACATCAACAATAAGAACTCTGTCAAGTGTGGGCTGAGTTACATAAATGAACTTGTCTTTTACATTAACAGCAGTTGCCCATACACACCGCTGAACAAGATCTCCATCTTCTCTGGGACAAACTTCATCCTATAATTCAACAGACACACGGAAATTGTAAGAATCAAAACTGTCAGCAATGCAATAGAAAGACAAATTATAGTATCGTCCTTCTTTATCAACTGTAAAATAAAATCTCAGAAAATATGAGGGAGGTAAAAGAACAGGAAACATTAGGAGATAGACCAATGTCAGCCTAACTGCATGTTGTAAGCACCACACATCTCCACATCTCACAAACACTTTAGTGTGAACAGCACACCAGCTTTTTTAGACATGTTCTAGACATTCAAGCAGTTAGCACTGTTGTCCTGGAAAACTATTTGAAACAATAACACATGTAGAAATAAAGTGAGCAAGAACCCGGAGACATTAAAACAGAAATACAAATTGGACACACAGTGTCTCATTACTGTGCAGTAACTAGCAGATCCCCTATCTGCATCATCACAGTATCGTGCAAAGGAAGGCATTTATAGATGTGGCTTACACTTATGGAGAAGAAAAGGAGGAGGAGGTGTGTTGCACATTGTCTTACAGCAGAAGTAGCCAAATTTCCTTTGGAGCAACATGTCAGCATTCCATGTGATAAAAAATGCAGGTTCCTATAACTGCTGCTGCTTTTCCCCTATACCAGATGACATTCTTATGGCCTATCTGAGTCTTGTAAAACCCAATATATATCAAACGTCTTCTTACTATCATTCCTTCCACCTCTGCGCTTCCATCCTTGCAAAAGGATGAATTTGAAATAAAAGCAAAATTCTTGTTCATTTCAGTGAATTTGTATTTCATAACACATAGCTGACATCCTCACTATTCGTATTTTCATATAAAAATATTCCCACTCATCATACTTAGATATTTCTATTTATATCTAGCTATTTGTAAATATTTACTCCCAGTGAAAGTTTGTTTTTATAAAAATTAGAAGTTACTTGGTCATATATATGTTACCATATTTGGAAATTCTCTTTATGAAATAGCATGATTTTTTCCTGTAATGGGCATCAAATTTATTTAAAAACATAATTCTGCTTGGAGAGGTACAGCATGTGTCAAGCTTTTTTGTTTTCCTGATCTATTCTTCTTTTCCCTCCTCTCATCATCAGGGCAATTTCACCAAATCATAAGCATTATTTCTTTTTAGCACTTTGCTGCTGCTTATTCCTAATTTAGAATGTTCTGTCTGATACATCATAACTGGTCACTGTGAAAATAATTATGATATGCCAGCAGATGATGAATTCAATGTAGAATGAATAGCAAAAGTTCATGAGATCTAAAACAAGAATTCTGTTTCTAAGCATCACACTCATTTTAAAAGGGTGGGTAAAAAAAACATGACAGAACAACATATCCAGCACTAAGCAATGCTTTTCAAATAGATGATGATGCATTTCAACATTAACTTTTCTGTATCATCAACATTCTTTGCTTGCTGTGCCTCTACTTTTGAGAAAGCACAATCAATCTTTGTATGTGAAAATAAGCAATTAATCAATTTCTAGGTCTAACGGAGGGAGTTTCTTTACAGGAGACAGAAAGCCACTGCTTGTTCCTACATGGTTCTTACACCTCATCAAAGGGAAGGTCTTTCAGAAATCACACTGATAAAGAAAGGTTACTGAACTTGGATTCCATGGGATGGCACATAATCAGGAACTTCAGCAGAACTTAGAAATGTATAAGAGAGTAAGATTTATTTTGCACTGCTAAAAAACCTTGCATTTTGAAGGGAAAAGTTTTTTTAAATCTGTTTTTTTAAAATTATAGGCATGGTGACAAATGGGACTAATGCTAAAAGCTTTCATCGCATAAAGTGAAGTGTCAGCATCAACAAGTATCTCTAATATGATGTGCAATCATCATATCAACGATCTATTGTCATTTGACTTCTGTGCAATTGTCACTTCAATTGGAAGGTTGATTCACTCATGTCAAATAATTTTTTATATTAATTCTAAATATGCCTTGTCATAGTTGCATGTTTTATCTAAACAGATAACTACTTTTAGACTGTTCCACACAATCTTTTTTCTTCCTCAGAGAACACATTCTTTAAATAATGCATCTGTAAATGTTTATAACGACCCTATACTGCATCATTCTTTTCAGTCATGTCTCTCAGGGACTCACCTCAGTTTACACCAGTTTTTTGGTGCTGTGAATTCTTCATGGACATATACAAGATATTATTTAAAAACTATACCAACTCCTGCTGAAGTAGGTTTCTCTCACATGGCATCACACAGATTATTATAAATGATTACATAAATCATAACTTCTATTGTAGGATGTGTAGCAGAACAGGGAAATACTGTAAGTTAATCACTTATAACTATATCCAGAGTTAAGACACCTCCTTCAACATTTTGCTGAATCTAAAATACTGACTGAAGCGTACTCTACTGAAGTGTTTTCTAAATATTATGTCAATATAAACCCAATATAAATATAAATGTAGTTTTTATAGATGTTTATATGTGTACACACATATATATGCAAATTAGAAACTATGGGGCATGATTCTTACTATCTAACTCATAAAACCTGTTCCTCTTGTTCCACTTTAAATACAGCAAGTAGAAAGCATGACACTTTCTCAGATCTAAAGTAAAAAATATTAAGTGAAAAAATAAATCTACACATACAAGTGCAGTTTATTGGTTCTAGATACTGTTTATGTTGTCATAAATTTCTATAATCCAATGCCAACTCTCACTTTGCCCAAAACCTGAAAAATTAAAATAAAAGCAAAAGAAGTGTTTCTCCAAAGTAACAGTGAAAATTACACACCAAAATTCTAATATCCAAGAGTCTTTTTCCCCAGCATGAAATGGTTTATGCAGTTATTTCTCTAGTTATTCAAACCCACATTTATCAGGTGCCTGAGAAATAGCTTCAAACAATGAAACTGAAATCTTGCTTTTTAAAAGTTAACATTTATCTGATTAGACAGTTTGGATTTCTTTGACATTACAGGCAGTAATTCTGAGGCTCTATATTAATTTCCCCAGTGGTTGGGTAATTGGTTAAAATAATTTCTCCTTAAAATATAAGCATAAACCTACCATTTTCTCCCTCTAATTAAAATGTGAGCAATTTACTTTTTTCCTAATACATTCTCTCTGAAAAAATTATAACATCTGATAAAACATTAATTTATGTTTTTCCCCCAGACTTTTTAATCAAAAAGCGACTTGCTCTGTAACAAGTCAGCAGATGGGGGAAAATAAATCGTATATTAACCATATTAGGTTACTGTTTACTTGACTTTCTGTAGTAAAAGCAGACTGTGGACCATTTTCACATTTTTTTCTACCAAGTTTCCCAATCTTGCATTTACTACACTTGCTCACTTGCTGTGCTGTAAGAGTGTATAACAAAGCACTCTCTGTGGACTAATAATTGTGTTCCAAGTTCATTTCCTGTGGAAACTTTGCTCTGCCATGTAGTCACATTAATTATTTTGAAATTAAGTGTTTTGCTTCCACCTCCAGCACATCAAGTGTGAGATGGCCTAGTTCACTGAAATATTATTAGGCCATTATGTGCTAGTTCTTGTAGTGAAGAAGAAACCAGGGTAATGCTGAAAACAAAAGGATTTTTCCATTGGTCTTAAGAAAGGTATATGTTTCAATTGTTTCTTTCCATACCTCCAGCCTCCTGAAATAATTATTCTCATCAGGATTCATTGGGAAATGAATAAATAAAACCACTTTGGAATAAGAATCAGAATTTAAAGGATTTGGATAATATTAATTTGCAAGAGATAAATTGAGGTTACAAGTTAGTGAGAAAAATGTCACTCATGCTTCAGAATGATGAGACATTTGATAGCTGAAAGACTCTACTTGGACCATGGTTAAGAATATCCTTAAAAACAGGTTAAGCAAACAGCTGTCAAAGCTGGTACAACAAAAAATAACATGCATCAGAAAACAGAAATAAATTTATTTCTGTTCCTGTGCATCTAGAATTGTCAGTATCAACCTAATGAGAATACTTTCATTTGATCTTAATTTAGAAGATTCAAGTAACTTAGTAGATTTTGGGAAGGAGAGGAGGAAACATGATTTTCTGTGAAACATCATGATCCAGTAATGCCCTAAATATTTTGCTTCATTTTAATCACAATGGAAGTCTAATTGATTCCCATGTTAGGAAAGCCAAAGCCCTG
>NW_010262340.1:0-16267 GCF_000690775.1 Eurypyga helias
GTGCAGGACCTTACACTTGGCCTTGGAGTCTGTCATCAAAACGTTAATGCTAACCTTGAAAAAAAAATTTAATTAAAGCAACAGGATGAACTTCCACTAACTTCTTGTTTTGCATCACATGACTGAATACCTTTGATCCATACATGGAGCCTCAAACCAAAAAAATACACAAAGAACTCCCATCCCCAAACCCCATGTACTTTAGCATCCAATCATTATCTTGGGCTTCTCCAGTGGCTTTAAACCACCACTTCTCAGAATTCTTGCTCTCGCTGCAGAACTTCAGATTTATAGGCTGGATGAGGCTTTGAGCAACCTGGTCTAGTCGAAGGTGTCCCTGCCCATGGCAGGGGGGTTGGAACTAGATGGTCTTTAAGGTCCCCCAAACCACTCTGTGCTGCTACAGTTGACCTCTTTAAAAAGCACATAAAAGACAGTAGCAAACACGCTATATTCCTGATCACCTGCTATCACCTTTCGGTGCAGCTGAGATGACCCCATTGCTCATTGCCAGATGAGGTTCCCAGGCTCCTCTACTAGCCAAACTGGCACACAAATTTAGCAAAAAGCTGTTTTTCCTTTAGGCAAAAATCGAATCCAACCAGTTAATCAACTGAATTGACTCAGAAAGAAAGATCAACAAATGCCTGAGCTGACTGCTGTGTCGTTCAGCACCTTGCTTCGCAAAACGATGGGTGTGGGGATGTGGGAGATTTTTGTGGCAAGAAGCCATGGGACTGGCTCAGTTGTATCATACAACTGTACTCAGCACACAAAACTGTAGATGACCATTAGTAGAAAATAGCAACCTCTAATGACTGACTTCCTGTGTTCCATCACATTTTTTCCACTATGTTATCTATGCTCACTAGTTTCCCAAACTGACCAAGGGGAGCAGCGAGGGACACACAAAACCCCCAGAACATCCCCAGTAAGCAATTTAGATCTACTCTGAAAAGAAACCTGACAGCAAGTGCCAGGCTCCCCATGCTAACATTCCTGTCAGTGTGAGAACTAGGTAGCAGAACACTGCTCTAAAAATTTTAAAAAAAAAAAAATCAGTTAAAATACCCAGTGTTTACAACATCCCCCATGTTTATCTTCAAAGCTTCCCTCACTATGCATTTTACTGACAAATACCTCCTGACCCCCCACAACCGTACACAGGAACAGTCGACTAGCATTTATCAAGTGTCCATGAGGATTTGAAGTAAACATATTTCACTTAAAACAAAAACCACGACAACAACAAAACCCCACTCATGCTTACATATACCAATAATTTCTAATTTAGAAGTTTCATCATGAAATTGGACTACAACTACTGGTTGATGAAAAACTGAACATGAGCCGGCAGTGTGTGCTGGCAGCCCAGAAGGCCAACCGTATCCTGGGCTGTATCCAGAGAAGTGTGGCCAGCAGGTCGAGGGAGGGGATTCTCCCCCTGTACTCTGCTCTGGTGAGACCCCACCTGGAGTGCTGCGTCCAGCTGTGGAGCCCTCAATATCAGAAGGATATTGACCACTTGGAGCGAGTCCAGAGGAGGCCACGAAGATGCTCAGAGGGCTGGAGCACCTCTCCTATGACGAAAGGCTGCGAGAACTGGGCTTGTTCAGCCTGGAGAAGAGGAGGCTCCGAGGAGACCTCATTGCAGCTTTCCAGTATCTGAAGGGAGCCTACAAGGGTACTGGGAGAGGACTTTTTACAAGAGCCTGTAGTGATAGGACAAGGGGTAATGGGTATAAATTGAAATCAGGGAGGGTTAGATTAGATGTCAGGAAGAAATTCTTCACAGAGAGGGTGGTGAGGCACTGGAACAGGTTGCCCAGAGATGTTGTGGATGCCCCGTCCCTGGAAGTGTTCAAGGCCAGGCTGGATGAGGCTTTGAGCAACCTGGTCTAGTGCAAGGTGTCCCTGCCCATGGCAGGGGGGTTGGAACTAGATGGTCTTTTAGGTCCCTTCCAACCCTAACCATTCTATGATTCTACAGAAACTGGTACCTATTAGAAATCTGAAATTCACAATTAATTTAATACCTTGGAACAATAAAAAAAATAAAAGCAGAATCAGTAAATAAAGACAAATTAAGCAGGAGGGTCTACTGGAGCTACTTCAGACATCATATTCTAAGCCACCAAATTAATAGAGACCAGTAGTACACTATCCTACAGGCCAAGTTAGAAGTTACAGCTGTGCTTTTATCCAGAATCTGCATAACCTGGAAAAAACATAAGGGAAAAAAAAAAAAACAAAACAGGACTGGTCAGTATCATTTAGTAGGACCAACAACTTTCACTAGAGCAATAAAGAGGAATTGGCTGGATGGACCTGTTCTTGCTACTATGTCAAGACATTGTTCCACAGTTTGTAATGCCAGATCAGCCACTACTAGAGATCTAACCAGCATCAAGACAGAACACACAATTGCACGTATGTCAAACTTGACAAAGCACACTGACTACACTAAATCACATTTTTCAACAATACACATGGACACACTCCTTCAAATACAACTGAAAGTCCAAGTTCCCTGCACATCAAATTATTCTTTCCCATGTAACAGGCAAGAGTGGGATAATCTACACTGTTCTTCCTGCTCCTTATAAAAGGAGGCCATCTATTTTTTCATAGAGTGGCTCAAAGCCTAAAGTGGGAGGTTTTCTGTTATATCCAAAACTATTTTTTTAATAATAATTGTCTATTATAATACCCATACTAACCTTCAGTTTCTCTTAAAATCTTCCCTAGCTCTTGGCTTCAATCACTCCTGAAAGTTACATCCATACCAGGGGCCTTTTAGCACAGTTAATACCAGCACACGCCCAAACAGCTGTAAAACCAAATCCTTACACAGGTCCAAGAACAAGTTATACCAGTAAACCATACATTAACATGGCTAGGATAGTCAGGGATGCTATTCTTCCTGATTGAGATAGCTGTGTCAGGGGAAGTCTGTGGTATAAACAATTTTGAATGTATGAGTTATATTTCACCCACTAACTTCCAGCTAAGGGAAACTGAAGAAGCATGTATAGCTTGGTAACAAGAACTCTCAGTCCCCATTTAACAGCTTCAAGCTGGCAGAAGAATAACTATTTTTTCATGACAGGGATGGGGAGATGTCAGCCTTGCAAATTCTAAGCCATAATACAATTTCTCCTGGGGCAGGGAGGGGAAGAAATAAGAAATTCCAAAGAGAAACACAGAAAATAACAGGTTCCTTTCAGCTTGAACAGTTCAGAAGGCATCTTGCTCTGGAGAAAATAAAGCAAGAAACTGAAATACTGTACTAATAACAACAGCACACCACACACCTTGTACTGGGTTTGCAAGGCAAGGTTTTGGTAATGGTGTGGACGAGCCGGCAGCTACAGGGGTGGCTTCTGGGAAAAGTTGTTTGAAGCCTCCCCTATGTCTGACAGGCCCAATGCCAGCCAGCTACTGGATGCACCTGCCACTGGCCAAGGCCATCAGCAACAGTTCTAACACCTCTGTGATAACATGTTTAAGAACCAGGGGGGAACAGAAGAGAGCAGATCTTGCAAACAGGGAGAGCAAGCGAGTGTGCAAGATGGGAGAGAAACAACTCTTCAGACACCCAGGTCAGTGGAGAAGGAGGGGGAGGATGTACGTCAGGCACTGGAGCAGAGCTTCCCCGACAGCCCATGGTGCAGACCACAGTGAGGCCGTCTGTGGCCCTGCAGCCATGGAGGGTCACAGGGGAGCAGAGACCCCCTCAGAGCCTGGAGAGGGCCCCATGCCGAAGCAGGAGGACACCCAAAGGAGGCTGTGACGTGTGGGAAGCCTGCACTGGCGCATGCTCCTGGGAGGACCTTTGGACCTGTGGAGAGATGAGCTGGAGCAGGTTTGCTGGCAGGGCTTGTGGCCCCATGGGGGACCCAGGCTGGAGCAGGCTGCTCCTGAAGGATGGCACCCCATGGAAGGGACCCACACCGGAGCAGTTGGTGAAGAACTGCAGCCCGTGGGAAGGACTCATGCAGGAGAAGTTGGTGGACGACTGTCTCCCGTGGGAAGGACCCCAGGCTGGAGCAGGGGCAGAGTGTGAGGATCTCTCCCCCTGAGGAGGAAGGAGCAGCAGAGACAACGTGTGATGGACTGACCACAGCCCCCACTCCCCTTCCCCCTGTGCTGCTCATGGGCAGGAGGCAGAGAACAGCAGGAGTGAATTTGAGCCTGGGAAGAAGGGAGGAGTGGGGGAAGGTGTTTTAAGATTCAGTTTTAGCTCTCCTTTTACTCTCCTTTTACTCTGATTTGAATGAGGATAAATTAATATTTCCACCACCCACCCCCCAAGCTGAGTTATTTCGGCCACGATGCTAATTGCTGAATGATCCCTCCCCATCCTCATCTCCAGCTGTGAGCCTTTCATCGTGTTCTCTCTCCCCTGCCCAGCTGAGGAGAGCAGCGTGGTGGGCACCCAGCCTACGGCCAGGGTCAACCCACCACACACCCACAAAAAGAACATAAAACAACCAAAGTCATGGAATAGGCCCTGGAATGGGCAACATGCTAAGAAAGAGAAGGAAGGCATGTGAAATACTAACATATTCTATTCCGACTACAAAAAATATTCCCGGGCAATTAATTTTTGGAAGACATTCTTCCTTGAAAAAACTACCTATACTTTTGTTTGCACGTTACTCTGCTTACATCACACACTCTTTTGCCTAGTAAAATACCCTAGGAATACACACCTAGGGGGGTGTGACATACTATCAGAAACCTACTGTATCAAGAAGTGTTACCAGGTTTACTGTAATTACACTGTCATTATCTGAGGTTGATCACACTAACCTGTCTCCAAAAAAACAATAGTATTTCCAGTAATTTGCCTATTAACAAAGCAGGACATGGGAGTTGGGTCTACAAAAGAACCCTATCGCTAGTGGAATGCCGCAAATCTGTAGTGACCTTTTTTCTTGTTTTAAATCAAGAAAGTTACTACACACATAGTAAAAGCTCTGTTTCCAGTAACCAAGAAAACAACGTGATTCTTGTTCAAGGCAAATAGACGTTTTCAGTGAAAAGTAATACATCTTTTCTAGCATCCGGTTGTTGCTGTGGAACTCAAATCTGTTAATCAACCCAACCACGTACTACCAAATACACAGCGAGCCTCCATTGAGAAAACTGTATCTTCATTATACGGGTTTGATACATCCTGATATTTCTGTTAGCTGAAACTCCTGATTTCTTAGAATTATGGGTACATCCCACTTCTCTAAACTGCTTTCCAACCAAGATTCAATGTGATTCAGTAAAATTCAAATTCATAATTCTGTCTATGAGTAGTATTCCTAAAGCTACATTTCCTATACGCTATTTTTCCACTTTCCTTCAGCAAGTATGGCCCAAAGCAATGAAATTTGGGCAACAGAATATTCTGCATTAATAGTTTCGAGTTTAAATTAGGGAAGTACTACATTACCTTAAATGGTGAAATAAAGCTATTTAGCAGCAATATGTGGCCTGCACATACTGACCAGGGTGGTGAATAAGGTACTAAGCAGTTCTGGCAAGTATGGATGAAACATCCATAAAATGCAAGTATAATACGTTCCACAGGAACATTCTAATCATCACTGATTTTGTCTCATAAAAACAAATAGATGCATTTCTATCTCAGATAAGAGAATACAGAAAGACTTTATTAAAGCCACTCAGTACAGAGAGATGACATAAAAAGACAAAGTTAACAGACTCAGTTATCACTCCATGCTTCCAAAATTAATCACGGACAACCCCTCAAAACCAACAGTGATCCTGAACGCTTTCTTCTCCATTTTCTGGTGTCTAAAGTATGCGTTGTGTCAGATTAATTGAACAGTATCTTGTCATTACTGCCTGCAACTGGCAAAGCTGTAAGCAGCAACAGTTTAGATCTGCAGACTCATGAAAACTAAACTAAGCTTCCCTGTGGAAAATTTCTAGGACTGTAAGTTCAAGAAGAAAAACAAGTCTGACATAATCAGGTAACAATCCATTTCCATGTAAAATTAAATCATTCATCCCAAAAGCAACAGAGATAACTAACTAAGAATTAGTAAGAAGAGATGAGTAGCAGTATGTTTTCACAGCTCAAGTAAATAGATGTGTATCAGTGGACACATAGAGACCAAATGGCCATTTATTACATGTCTTCAGTGTTTATCATAATTTACAGCCAAGTTTCGTGAAAATCCTAAACATCAGAAAACTGCCATTCCACAAGAAGAAATCACCTCTTCTCAACAGGGCTGGTAAGAACTGAATGGGTTATTCTGCTTCTTTGCGGGATTAAAATTAAGTATATTTTATATATATGTATATAAAACATGCTATAATGACTATGTAGGAGCTCTGTAACTGGTTAGCTTCTTTGGTCTTTTACAATAATTAATTTTTTTTAAACATTAGAAAGACACAGGTTGGAAGACTTAAAGGAGAAGGTGCAATTCCAGGAACTACACTGAAGCTAAAAGTATGCCTTTCATCAGTTTTTCTTATTAAGATACATCACTTGCCAAAGAACGTTTCCAAATAGGAGCCAAGAAAGAGTCAGAGAAGTGTGAAAGTTATGAATCTTCATCTTAAAACCTACCTTTTAGTTAAAGCTGAAGTAATATTCCTTTTCAGAATTACACTGGTGATAATTTCTACTTATTTCACTGAAGTGAAATCTTACATTTGTTGGTATCTTAACAAACACAGTTCAGAACTAAAGTTAGGCTGCATGGAAACAACTTCCACAGCAATTTCCTTTATATTTGACTCTAGCCATCGCCATAAACTTTCTTTATATAGCTTATATTAAAAATACAGCTAATAAGAAACTATGTTAATACAGCAGAAGCCTCAGTCATTTATTGCAACTCAGCATGCACGTTTTGGCTGAGAGGAAAAGGTCTGGAGGAGTGTAGGGGTACTTATATCTTTAGGGTAGCACACACACTAGCATTTTAAAAAAATAGTAACATCACTGAAGACAGAACACATTTAGAGAAGCAGATTTTTTCCCTTAATGTCATGAATGAGTACAATGAAAGTAAGACACTGTCAGTTGTCTACTAGCAATAATAAGCAAAAATAATAAATTCCACACAGAATGGTAACTGCACACTGACCTGTTTTTTCAGTAGTAGTTCTAGCCCCACTGTGTTACAATTTGCATCTAATACAACTTAAACTCCTCCATCTCACACTTTGGGTTCAGCTGCCAAATACAGTACAACAGGTCTCCAAAGGAAAACAAAACATACTTTATACTTGCGCATTTAGGGGCAGGCAGAGCACATTCAGGGGCAGGCAGACTACTAAGTCAGAAAGGCCATAAGCACAAATATATGGTCCACTGCCTGTCGGCCCCCACTGTCAAGGCTGAGCCTACCTCAGAAGAATCTCGTGGTACCCAATTCTCTCCTTCCACATACATCTTGCCAACTGCTCTCACAAAACAGGAAACACAGCATATAGTGATGGACAGCCTCACAAGGAAGAAGAGTTGGTGATACCAGTTTGCCTTACAAGGTCCCAGCTTACATTTAATTTTTTTTTTAAGTGTATTTAAACACCAAAAAATCATAATAAAACTTTCAAAATATGAACAATATTCAAGCTTATTTAGTTTTGGGGGTGGGAAATAAACTAATTTTTAGAGATCTGGGTATCAGTGGTTGGGATGTCATAAACGTACCTGATTTACAAACACATGTTAAAATGGCTCAAAACACAAATTTGATGCTGGACCACAAGATCTCAGCATATCAAAACTGCAAAAGCAACCTCAGGTTATTCAGTGTGTTTCAGTTGCTGTTGATTTCACAGTAAGAATGACGAGATCTCAAACTTGAGTTCTCCAGCAGAGTGAGCATTACAAATGTGTAACTTCATAGGAAAAGGTCTGTGCAATTTTAGGTTTTGTTAATTATGTTTTTAAGTGTGAGAAATTACTAGGAGAACAAACAGCTCCATTATCAAGGCATCTTCACCTAAGGAGTGCTCCCTTCCTTTTTTGTTATGCTGCCTCCTAGGTAACCAGAAGGAAGTGAGCTAACTACTCTCAGTAATTTTGTCTTCTACCAATTCTGCTCTGTAGTTCATCGGACTATTTACTGAAGGCAGCCTTGTGGACAGGACTCTTCCTGTAATGACCAACTTCCTCCAGGAAAATACTATATACATTTAGTTTTTATTCACTTCTAACCATGCTCATGGCCACTCCTCTTACCTCCCCCTTACCTTTCTCAGAAGAGCAGCAGACAGGGAGATCTGGCTGCCACTAACTGCCTGATTCATCAGAGCTGCTCCACCCTTTGACCAGCACCCACGGAGAAGCCATTTCTCACAAATCCCTGCAGGTTTTTTTCCATTGTGCACCACCTCTCCCTACCAGTAAGTTTATGCCTCACTAAAAACCTCCATTCCCCATCCCCTGCAGACCAACTTCCAAATGCCCTCTTCACTCTCCTGCTTTTCTATGTTGCAACAATACCCTAAACATCCTAAGGTTGTACAGGGTACAACAGGAAAGAATCCTAAAAGTCACCATAGGTACATCAGTGAGCAGAAGCACACAGTGTAGCTAAGACTGGATACATGAACGCACAGAACATAGTCCAGGTCTGAGAGAAAACTCCAACTGGGCTCAACTTCGTTAGGAAGGATTGCAACAACAGTTACAGTTTGAGTCTACCTTTGCATCTTCAGGCAAATACAATCATCTTGAGTACAGCTGCTGGCACTAATTGCTAATAGTGCTCATATAAATTGTACTAATGAAGAAGCTTGCTCCGCTATGGATACAAATGTTGTTAGACTACAAAACAGTGAAGGCATAAGCAAGCTCTTGGTACAAAACCCCCAAAACTTTGCAGAGCTCCCATAAACATTTTAAGTAATTAAAACACCTCATGAAAAAAAAATAGTTATCACACCAAGAGAAAACTAGAGAATAAAACCCACTGACTAGATTGCAGTCCTAAAAGAAAACTGGTGTAAATTGCAATAATATTAAGAGTATAAATGTATAGGTCTAAAGAACATCGAAAGCGAAAGTTTTTTGTAATAAATAAGACCATTGTTAACTCAGAGTTTAGGTATGTAGGACACTGCATGACCAGTTGTGCCTAACCATAAATACAGGAATTAAACAGTTAAGTCACTAAATAGCTCATCAATTGACATCCAAGCTGTTTTGGTGAAGGGTGGGAATGCATAATAGGCTGACAACAGTTTAAAAGTCAACTCTTCATAGACAACACTGAATGAAAACAAAGCTGAGATATTAAATGGTTCAACCATCTTCCCATGTGGTTTAGTACATTAAGTGATAGATTACGAAAAATGACACATTGTGATACTTATCAAATTCAGAATTTTATTACTATTTCAATTTTGTACAAAACAATGTAAGGCAGGAAGCCAGTAAAGGTTTAGAAAATATACCAGTCACTTCAAAAGCCACCAACTAGATTAATTGTGATTTAATAATCTAAGGAATCAAGATTTTATCAGACAAATAAATCTTTCCAATTTCTTTCCTCAGAAGCTAAAAAAAAAAAAACAAACTCGTTTAGTACAAATTAACCACATTGTTAAAAACAAAGCTATATAAAGGCATGAAAGACTAAAGGAAAGGTATAACAGAAAATAGGCTCAAGTTTTGAAAGTTTCATTTTAAAACTGAGATTGTGTTGGCAGAGAGGAAAAAGGATTTCAAATACATACTTTTTCAGCTATCTTCTAAAGTATGATGACATTAAAAAAAAAAATCAGATAAAAGGACAGGAAAAGAGGGAGATGAGAAGAACTCAGCAAAGGCCAATATCTCCTGTCATGAAACAGCTTTCACAGGCTTTTCTACTTTAATATTAAGAATACAGTGTGTGACCCAGACAACAAGAGCAGCATCAAGGATTTAGTTTAGCAAAGCTGTAAAGCTGCCATTAGCGGGTTACAAGTCTCTGATTAGCAAACAGTTGTTCCAAGACTTGCGCAAAGGTCCTTTCCAACGTGACTCAGCACCCACCCACAGTCATAAAACATAAAGATCCTTTAGGGATGTAAAACAAATAATGTGATCCACTGCTACTCTTTCAGTTAGACACATGCGCATATACTTACGGATATAATCAGCAAATGTACCAATCGCCAAATATTTAGTAATGAGAACTGCCCTTAAATTATTTTCCTGCACTATTTTTGTGACAGTCATATTTCAACCTGCTATTTTCTATATGCCATGTCTCAAATATTCAAATTATTTAATATTTACATTAACACATTTCACTTAAGTGAAAAGAAAGCAAGCTTACAATTTCTTCCTTAAAAAAGTTCTAAGTTACATGAATAAAACTGGACACTTTAAGACTACATTGATATTCTGAGTACAGGACAATATTTTTACATGTACTGGGAAAAACTGTTCTGATTTACTCCAGGAAATTTGAGATGCACTTAACTATCCAGTTATGAATAGTCACAAATGCAATGAAAGGAAGCAATTTTTTTCTTTGTATAGTTTAAGTATGTCTAATGCAACAATTCTTTAAAAAGGGGATATTGAGTCTATCTAGATGTCAGAAATCATCTTTCCAACAATGTTTTTTTTAATCTAGTTGAAGCTTCTGATTCTTCTGAAATAAAGAATTCGTTTAGAGCTCTGAAGTTCTAAGTGTTGAAGGTTCCACTTGTTTCAAAATGCTAACTAGATATGATTTAGAGTCACATAACTTAAAACACCACACATTTTCAAAAAAGGCTGTAAAACAGAAGCTCATGTTATTCAGAATCAGTCTGACAGTTTCACAATCATAAGGTTTTGCACTGATGTACAGATTTTATTCAAAATATTGTTTGAATTATATCTCATTAGTGTCTTCCAAATGACAAATACAAAGCAATACACCCTTTTGGGCTGGGTAGCACATAGCAAAACCCTTCTGAGTACAGCTTAAATAAAGACTATTTTGAACACTTTCCCCAAGAGCACCTTATCATCTTTGCACAATCCCCACTGAGGTTCCCACAGGCTAGTCAAGTCAGCAAAGCAACAAAACCTGAGTGACATGAGTAGCTTAAGCCAATCTGGTACTTTACACAAAGTTTTGGTCAGGATGAAGTACAAGCTGTAGTCTAGGAAAAAGCATGTAAGAGTAAGGAGAGAAAGACTGAAAAGGGTCTGTCAACAAAACAAGGCTGAACAGTTTCACAGCATGTACTTAACACTGCCTTTAGAACTAGCTTCCATAAGGGAAAACACAAACACTAACAAACATGTATGTAATTCAATGCCACCAACTACTTGCAAGACATGGAAAACTAATTCTCACGCACGAGACGCCTTCGCATCCACACTCAGATTTATAGTATGGACCATCTGCCTCCAACTGCTGAAAGGCCTATCTTCCTGAAACTCTGTGTGTGTTGTATCTGGACTAAAATTTGCCAGGATCATACAGAACAGTTCAGACAGTGGGCCTTAACGCTATGCCTGATAACATCCTTGAATTTCAAACAAACTTAAATGGAAGATTAAAAGTAGGCCACTTTATCTCAGAAATAAGGTGTTCAGCCTGTGAGCACACTCTTAGAAAGGTACTGTGGCAGGAAGACATAAGATGGGCCTTATATTTAAGGACAGAGCTGTACAATACCCCAACAAAGAGAGGAAAAGAGTACATGCAAAGCTCCAAGAAGAAAGATCATATCTTGCCTATATATGCCACAAAGTTGGAAAGAACTGATAGTCTATATATAGGTTAAAAGTCATTTGTAAGCTAGATTGTTCTCAACTCAGCTGAAGCACATCTAAATTTTTTGTGGCTTGCCAAGATGTTTTTAAGCAGGCAGAACAATCAGTTACAATTCTTTGTGCATAGGACAGGATGGAAAAACGCTCCACACAGAGCGCTTGCTGCCTCACAGAATACAGTATTTTACTTCTTTTGTTTTCTCTGATGACTTGCAGCTTCAAGAAGCCTGTGCTTGCAGAGCTAGCATTATAAATACACAGAACAAAGTTCGAGGACTGTAGAATTCTAACCAGCTTTTAAACCGACTTTTTGGACAGGTTCTGGATAAGTGAACAATGTGAGGGAGGCATAATAAAGAAAAGAGGACAGAGCAATACATCCTGGATGGTAAAACATGCTAGATAAAAATAGACAACTAATTCATCCACAAGGAAAAAAAGAGGGAGGAAACAGGTATCCAACAGGTCAGAGGAAAAGAAAAGCCTACCTGTGCCAAGTTTAACACACAAATTCTCTAGATACAAAGTTAAACACATTAAAGATACAGTATCTCCTATAAGGGAAAAAACAGTCTTTAAAACATTACTTCTACATGGCACTTATGAATTTATTGCTCCTCCCAACGGCTCTTAATATCTAAGAGTCTCCATACAGGGTACGGTGATCCATCAATCACTATCCCACCAAGAACAGAGACATCAGCTCAATTTGGAATGAGAAGAGTTGCAAAGGATTTAAGGGAAAGTATTACAAAGCTCTATCTCACACTGTGGAGGAAATTAGGGGAAAATGAGCTTTAAAAAAAAAAAGAAAAAACAACCAACAACAAAAACCCCAATCACCAGGAAAGATACAATCAGTCCTTGTTTCACAGCTCAGGGAGTTAGACTGAATGCACTCAAGACCACTTCCAGCGCTTCATTTTTATTATTAGCTTCCTTACAGCTGCAGTCATGCACATTTAGAACTCTTTCACCCCCACTAAATGTTTGCAAATAAAAGTAAAACCCAAAGTTAAGAAAACAAGACGCTGACGTTGAGCATTATGCGGTTTCTATTTGAAGAATCAATCATATCTAAATTCAAAGGGAAAGATATTTTTGCATGGGCAATGTAAGTCACACAAAGAAGCCAATTCATCCTTAAAGATTAGAATATCTGGAAATGAGAAGTATGGATTTTACAGAAAAAATACCTGAAGGAGCATGGCTAGATCCCCAGGAAAGACATAAAGCACACTTTCAAAACAGACTGCTTGTGGCTACATAGTAGAAGTAATTCCGGAATCTCATATATAATTGCTGACTGTAGATCAGTTGATCCCCCCCCCCCCATCGAGTGCACAGTTTCAGCAAAGCAAGGGGAGTTTTCATTAACTTAGCATTGTTCACGCTCCCCAAGCTACTGAAGCCCTCGGCTGAAGAGGAAGGAGACAAAAGCCTGTAACAGCCCATAGTCTGAGCACAGTATTAGACAGTGCTGCCATAATTCTCATCTTTTCACACATAAATTCTAACCACTTAGTGACATGAGCACTGCTTTTAGGAAACATTCACATTTCACACAGATATACCTATGTAAAATAATCTTAAATAAAACCCAGACTATGGAAATGCAGAAATTAACTCCTGGATTAACTCTTTTTAATGATGTTAACAATTGGTTTCTTTTCCTCAGGTTACGCAAGAGACTTTAAATCCCTTTATGTATGCTTTGGTAAATTATTGCTTTTAACCTGAAATAGTTTAATTCCATCTTCTGCTCCATATTTTCAAAGAGATTAGCAGAATGACTCTCCAGATAACCAACATTAAATTGGCTGATTATATCACCCACAGCTGTCCTCTTCTTTAACAAATTGACTTGTTTTTCGCCAGACCTCCAGCAGCACCCACACAAATAACCTGGGTTCATCTTCAAGCAGAATGATTAATCTTCTGATACTGCAACTCAAACTGCAGATTACAAATGTCCATTTCTAGGACATCCAATATCTATGTGTAAAATCAGCCAATATAGGTGATTTTAGAAATCAGACAAGACACATACTCCACAACAACACAATACTGATATGCTGAAAGTTTCTTTAGCACACATTAAAGAACAGCTATTTTCAAACTAAATTATCTGTTGTTAAAGGCATGTAATTTTTTATGTGATCGTTCAAATAACTAGTGAGCCCAGAAAAAGAATTTCTGGGATAAAACTAAGGCAGTTGACCTGAGTAAAAGTTTTGCTGTTGACCTCCTTGGGGCTAGAATTTCATTTCTGGATTTCATCCATCCAAAACATTCATTTTTTCTGAGATAAATAAGGATTAAGTTGAACTTTATAGCAAGAGCAGATTAAATTCACAGAGCTAGGTAGAGTTAAACCTTATGTCTATAGCAACTCCATCCCTTTACTCCTCCACAAACGAGTATAACACAGCTTCCTGGCAACGGCTGTTCTTCTGGGTGAAGTCTTAAAAATCTGAATTTCTGCGTACTGTGTGGAAAGAACAAAACAAACACACACTCCCCCTCCCAGGTCCACCCCACCCCCCATATCTATGCACATACCAATAAAAGGCCAATAGTAGTTTCTCCACAGGAATGAGTATTTTGCTTTAGAAGCACTGACTAATTTTCCCAGCTGTCTGCTCACTTCATCTTACCAAAATGATTTCACTTTTTGAACAAAGCATACACGCAGTACTAGCATTTTACATTGTCTGGAGCAGATACAAGCAGAGTTTTCTACATCTCCCACTTTTTTTGAACTTTAGGTGTGGCTATATTCCTGAGACAAAAACAATCTTACTGAGTAATTGCATACAGGAGAGTGTAAAATATCACATGTAAGACTGTGAAGAGCATTAATAGCAGTAAACCTAAAAGTTTAGTAAACAGAAATTATCCTCCTGGAGTTAAATGTTCTGTAGGAAGAAAATAGCTTTTTTTACTCTAGAAACTTCTAGTAACTGATATTCTACAACAGCCAGACTGAATGGACTGTGGTGCCAAACACCAATACTCAGTACACACGACTTAAAACACCTTTACTCCCTGTGCATTACAGAAAATCCTTGGCCAGAGCCCACACATAAGCTGAAGTCTTTGCAAGATGCTGCATAATAGAAGTAATAATAAGATCCTTTTAAACTTAGACACCAGGAAGTAAGTCAGTAAATTTTAACAAAATACAATGCAGCAATCCATAGACAAGTAAATTCTTCAGTTTCTCTAATATATCCCTTGTCACTCAGTTAATCATAGGCAACAATGTATCTCTCTGGACTACTCTTTCAGAGAGTTGCTAGAGCAGGTCATGCTACCAAGTGGAGAGGACTCTCCCACCCCAAAAAAATCTGCCCAAGCTCTCCTCACAAAATCAACAGTAAGGTACCAAAATCAGTTTCAATACACAGAAGTTTCTTCTGTGTTGTTATAGTCTCAATCCCTCAACGGATCCAGTGGACTGGGAGCAGAAATACATTTGTGGCCAATGTTCACCCTAGACTGACCACTGAGGTCAATTCATTCCTCTGTACATCCCACTTATAAAATCTCAGGGGTGAGACAAGGGGAAACGAGGCCCTGAAGACTTCAGCTTTTTGTGCTGGGGAAAGGTGTTTTTACATTTCAAGTCTCTCATGAAATGAAACTGAGGCAGTATAATTGTGCTTCTTAAACTTCTGCATTTAGTGCATGAAGCAATATTCTTGTTCCTTTCTTTGCCACCACCTTCCATGATGCTCTGCCATACAAACGCTCAACACATGTTACAGTGGTCAGTGATATGGGACTCCTGGGATGACTTGCAGCTCTCTGCCTTTCCATCTGCCTGTAAGGGAGACCGATGGCTCCAATGGCTGCCTAGTGAATGACAGCAAGACACCTGACTCCTCTTCCCGACCACGCTGCAGTCACCACCCAACTGAAGTACCTTTGCCCCAAAACAGAACGCAGGCCTGCCTGACACCTTTTTCCCTGCACCAGGAGGGAAAAAGAGACAACCCTTTATTTCAGATACTACTATACCACACCTTCTGTACTCGCCTCACGATACACTGCCACAAATCTCTAGGACAAACCGTTTTCCTTCGGCATTTTTACCTGGTTGGTGACATCTCCTCCCTTCCCCTGACGCATCTATCCATTCCTTCCAGAAGGGAAGATAAAGCCTTCCCTTCTCCAGCACCCCACTCCGTCCATCGCAGACACCGGGGCTCTCTCTCCCACCGCTCACACCTTAGGCCAGGCTCTCAGAGAGCGGCCGCTGCCCTACCGACGGCAGGGATCGTGCCTGGAGCATAACCTGGCCCGGCGCCCTGCAGCTTCTCCTCTCCCCCTGTCAGAGGATACCTCCTCCCCGCTACGGTCGCTCCCGTCGGAGGCGGCTCGCCCCCCACCCCTCCCCCGCCCGCGAAAGAAGACCCCCTCGGCCCTCGCGAGGGACCTCCCAAGCACGAGCCCAACGCCTCGCTTTCCCGCACAGTCCCAGGCCCACCCAGCCCCCCCTCACAGACCTGT
>NW_010262341.1:0-2476 GCF_000690775.1 Eurypyga helias
GGTGGTAGCGTGGTGTGTGCATGTGTGGGAGGGCTGTGCTCTCCCGGCACCGAGGTGCGCCCCCCCGGGCCCTTGCACCACTCTTCTGTAATATTCCTGGCTGTTTGTCTGTCTGTCTGCTTTGTTTTTGTTGTTTCAAAGGGAAGCATCAGAGTGAGTGCCCCCCCCACCCCTCCTTTCGCATGAAGGACCCTGATTGACTACGTTTATCTACACGTATAAGGGGGACACTGTCAACGTACCTTGCTGGCTTCGGGGCAGAGAGGTTTTGGCAAGCGCCATCAGTCCCTTACAGAACTCTTCTGCATTTGGAGAGGAGGCTTCTGAAAGAAGTGTGGTAGGGCTGCAGAGAGCGGGTCTCACGGGCAATCACCTTCCGTACTTCTCGGAGCAGAAACACGCTTTGCTGTCAGGCCGGCCAGCCTGGTTCAGAGAGCAAAGCATGGAATGTAAAGGAGCCAAAACGCTTTCTCGCTGCCTCCTGTGATTGATTCTACATTAAGAGCCCAGGGGAGAGGGTGGGGAGTACCTGCCTACAAGGTGCGCGGATGGACGAGAGCCACGCTGCGGGAAGCATGTTTCCATTCCCTTTGACAGTGTCCCCTTTACGTGTTCTGCAGTTCTCTGCTTTCTGTGTGCTTGGGCCCCTGCCATTACGCCATCCCCGTGCTGAAGATCTGCATCGGTGCTGAAAGGGCTGAGCGACTTCCTGCCATAGGGAAGTACCCTGACTTAAAAATAAAACCAAAATCAGTATTTATTTGCTACCGCTCCTGCTACTCTGCTCAGCAAATTTCCCTCCTGCCCCTGGTCTGCGAGACCATTTGGTTCGTACCACCTAGCCCTTACCTTGTCCTATAAATTCTGCGGGAAATCACTGGGGAGAAAAAGAACCACCTCCTCTCCTTTCCTGGGATATTTATGGGACTGCATCTGTATAGCACCAGGAGAAGTTGAGAAGGGTCACAGGGACCAAAAAAAGAGAAGAAAAGGGATGGTCAGCGAGTGGCAGGATGGATCTGGAGGGATGGATGTCCACAGTGCAAGGCACCTGCCTGGTCTCTCTCACAAGCTGGAGAGCAAAGCATTTGCTCTGAAGGAGTCAGGTGGTAGGACTCCATTAAAGGACAATATGTATTTTTTTACTTGCTCTGGGAGATAATTCCAGACTCCCATTAGCAGCCCCGTGAGGAAGAGGGGCAGCAGGGGCTACGCTGTGCGGTGCACTGACTGCCGCCGGGACTGGGTGGGATGCAGGGTGCTTGCTTGGTTAATAAATGCTTTCTCGACTTACCCAGCCAGGTAGATTGGGTGACACGCGAGGCCCTCGATGTCCACCTTGTCCCACACCAGGACTCTCCCACATTCTGACGGCAGGAGGGAGTCAGCTGCACGTTCCCCTTACGCAGATGGTGCAGTTCTAGCTCCAGCGGGGCTGAAAGAGCAAGGGGCAGCAGGGTCAGTAACGGGTCTTCGTACCTGTGTACCAGGAACTCTCATCCTCACAGCTGGGTCACAAAGTGGAGTCTGAAAAAAAACCCTCACAAGCTCCTGCTCGTGCATTCCAATTAGGGAAAGGTGCTGTGGGTAGGAGTAACCTGCTGATTACTCCCAACCTGCCTACAATTTTCACAACCAAGTGCTAAACACAACATGTCCCGCAGAAGAGGACTCAGATTTGAAGGAGTGTGGATAAAGATGGGGGATCAAAAAGACGTGAGAGTGTGAAAGCAAGGTACAGTAGGGAAAAACATGCCCCGGCAACTAGAGAGTAATGTGTATTTATGACTATTTATTTAATTTAATGCTGCTGACTGCTGTACTGCTCCCTGACTTTTTTCCAGGGAGGCTGCTAAAATGGCTATTGTACAACGAAACGGAGGTGCTAGTGCCTGGGAGGGGTATTCTGTGGCTCAACTCGGGGCAGAAGGGCCCTGACTGCCCCGCTGTGACCTCCCACCCTGGCCAGGAGTCCTCTTCCCCCGTTAGTCACTCCCACAGTTCCTAAGCACAGAAAAATCCCCTGCTGCCCATCTTCCTCTTTTCTAGAATTCGGTTCCAAGCACCAAGAAAGATGACAGAGGAGAGACCCTGTGCCTGCCACCTTGCCCATGCCAGGAAAGAAAAAGGCTACATCTTGAAAGAGAGAGAGGCCTGGCATGTGGGGTCTTTGCCATGTGGCTGGGAGAGTTCTGGGCACAGATGGACGAAACCCATTGAGAGAAACCCACCTGTCTGAGAGGGCTGAAGACAGATGTTAGTAACCAGAGTTGGTTTCTTACCACTTTCACATTCTCTTGCTAGTTACAGAGGCAAGACATCCATTCGCTCATCCTCTTACACAGCAGTAATAGAAGTGAACAAAGGGCTAAACCCCACAGCGGCAGGAAAGGTGAGGGCTTAACCAAAACCTCGGTGTCTTTGCACCTCGACCCCTTCCTCTAGAGAGCTACACTAGGAATCACCGGCTGCCGCA
>NW_010262341.1:2640-4915 GCF_000690775.1 Eurypyga helias
GAGAGCTCCAGGAGAAACCCCCGCCTGCCGCAGCTGAGTCCCAACCACCAGATGCAGTTTGCAGCCACAGGCAGTTCTGGACCTGTCAGTTTGTGATTACAGTTCCCAGAGAAATCAGCAATGCTTTCCAGGAGCGAGGCCGAGCAACCTGAATAACGCTACAGGGGGTGGTGCTTTCGGCTTCCTAAGCAGTCGCAGTCTGCTGTCGGGGTTTCAGTTCTTTACTTGCTTGCCCGGCTTACCTGTGCCAGAGCACGAGAGCCAACGGCACCGTTCCTCTTCGCGCCTCGCACGCGTGTCCCTGCCAGCTCCTCCCTCGGGCCCCTCTGACGCTGCTGATCTGCCGGGTGAGCACGGCTGGGCTTGGATCTGCAGAACCTCAACCACTACAAAAGTGAGATATTTTAACGAGCGTTTATCCGGCCAAACGTGCAGATGAATGCCAACAGGTAGCAGCCCGATTCTTGCCAGAAAGATGCGACCTACAGGGAGGAGGGAGAGGGGCCCAGAAGGCTCTGATGGGCTGGTTTGTGTCTCTCAGCTGTATGGGAGAAAAACGTACTGGCTAATAGAATCTTGCTTCTGATAAATAAGCCCTCTCGTGCTTACCTTAAAAGAGGTGCTTGGGTTATGGCATCTAGGACAAGCTCGGAGCGAAGGGCGCAGGTTGTTTTCGGTGTGCCCAAGACGGGGGCATTGCTGGCTCCGCACATTCTGCTTAGAAGAAAGAGACCTGCAGTGGTTAAGAATAGCAGCTTAGCTATGAATTAACTGGAGAACCATGCTTTTTGGATGCTCACCGACTGACCGGTGATCCAAGGCATACTTTAGTCAGGAAACCGATACCAACCTCCGCACAAATCCTTTCTGGCTCCCTTAAGCCCTCTGGGACAGGAGCAGAAAGGCAGACAACTCTGATCTCCCCTAGCAGAGCTCAGTTATGCTGCTGACAAAGGGTATGTTTTCAGACACAGCTGACATGCTGCCCTACCCCGCTTGTCCACTTTAGAGCTAATAAAGGGAAACCTAAAAGATACACAACATGCCTTTATTATAAACGTGACCCTGCACTGAGAGGCAAGGTTTCAAAGCACGATGCTTTGCTGGATTTAAAGCTCCAGCATGAAACAGCCTCTGAAATAACGATGCCTGCAGCACCATGCCCCCTCTCAGAAAGCCTCACATGCGTAACAGCCCTCGGCAGTTTCCGCTCACCTTCTTAGCCTACTTGTCTCCTCAGCACCAAACCACATAACCTACCTATGTGCTTTTTCATACCTTTATACGAGAAGGTAGAAATTTCTTGTCCAGATAGGGGCCGCAGACACTTCCGCTCTGGGTGCTTGAACAGAGACCCTTTGGGCACGCTCTAGTCATTTCTGAGCAGGTCAAAACGCAGCAGGAAGGCACCTGCGATGCACCAAGGCAGCCAAAGACCCTCGCAAACCTCGCCACGCTCCGGCTTTCCGCGTGTCGCAAACCAGAAGGGTGTGCACACATGCAGGTTTTGGTGAGCACAGTACTTGTGTGTCACGGGGCCTTAATCCCTCTCCCTTTCCTGGTAGCTTTGCCTTCTCAGACGTGTGTTTCAGTCACCTTTCCGTGATCTAAGGGGCCGAAACAGAGGAGACAGACCGAGGGCAGCCCGCAGCTTTCACACCACCAGCGCCGAGTGGGCGGAGGTAATCACCAACCCTAAAAAGACCAGGACTGTTGAGGCAGGAGCTGCAGGTTAGTGGCAGATGTTTCAGGGTGTGAATCACTCCTGGCTCATTGGGTGGGTCTTTCTGTGCTACTAGGAGCAGGAAAATACTTGGGACTATTCTTCCTCTTGGGCACAGTTAGCGTAAAGCCAGCATGTGAGTTAGTGTCCATGGAGAGCTGAGTGGGGCAGGCCAGTAGCCAGGCGTACAGGGTCCCAGCCCAGCACGGTGGGCTGGGAAGAGGCCACAGTTGGCTCGGTCACAGCACACAGCATGCCGAGTGCCCCTCTGCCATCGGTGTGGAGATGCTGTGCTCCCAAGAGGAATTCTCCACAGAAGGTCCGTAGCATTCCCGTGAGCCGTACCGAACTAGCCATTTCAATCAGCGCCTGCCTTCCCCAAAGCGGAGAGAAGCGAACCGCTTCCTAGCCTAGAGGTAGGATTTTCTGGTTCCAGGGTACGTGGAAAAGCAGAGTCAGTAACAAATGCTTCAAAGCAACAGTGCCTGGCTGCGAGGGGGGTAATTCTGTCGTGGTTGTCAAGGCAGCTGCTACCGTCCCACAGCTCCTGGC
>NW_010262341.1:4965-14199 GCF_000690775.1 Eurypyga helias
CTGATGCGTTTCATGGCGCGGTCTCGTGGACTCTGGCTTAGTCCTTTCAGACAGTCTCGGCACCAGTTAAAGTACTGGGCAGGGGCTTGCTTAAAACCATACTCGAAACAGAGACTCTTGAACCAAAGCGTCGGAGGTAAGCGGCTCACGCCTTTGTGTCAGCACGGGTTCCGAGACGTGACTGTGCCGACTTCCCAGCCCCTTCCCCCCGCCTGGCATGCTCTGATCTCTCTGTGCACGAGTCGCTCTGTGCCATAATACCTTTCTTTTTCTAGATGTGCACACTGGCCAAATAATCTCCTCGTGTCTTGCTCCGACTGCCGATTGAGATTATTTCCCGGTCTAGCCAGACAGCATGGGCTTAACTCTTGGCATGGGGACGTGGCATGCCCTCCTCCTCCACTCGCCTTTCGCGGTGCTTGCTATGGCTGCTCCCGCTCCCCTCGCACCTTTGCTGCCGGACAATCATTCCCTGCGCCGCAGATGGACTCACCTGGTGCTGTCCCTGCTTGCCTTTCCTTGCCGCAGTCCGTGTGCTCTTCAAGTGAATGTGGTTTATTTTGTTCAGTAGGTGAAAGGACTTCCTTCTGCGGGAGGAATTATATTTGCACATGGCTCAGGGAGGTACCTCCTCTGGCCGTTTCTGTTACCTCACTCATTTAGGCCAATTCCATTGCTAACGTTAAGTGGCCACCTTCCCCAGCCCGAACTCCGAGAATAGTTAGGGAACAAAACCAACGTGCAGCTCAGGTTCCAGAGCCAGTCGGTCGTGTCTCGGTGTCAGCCCCATCTGCCCCAGGATCTGGGAGAGCGGCTGTTAGGAAACAGCAGCTTTATCCAGCGGAGAGGCGGAGCCTGCACCACATGCGCATCATTCCCCATCTTCGCGAGCCCACCTCCCTTGGAATAGCGCTTAACGGAGCAGATACAGAAACACTAACCAGGCTCCCAGCCCGACGAGCTCAGGGGGGAGGAAGGAGCAGCAGAACCCTCACAGCGTTATGACCACCCGGGCCTGGCATCGTGTGGCTGTGGCACCTCCGGGACGTTCCCATTCCTGCAGCAGTTCATCTCCCGTCACATGCTCCAGGACTGGATAAAGCTGCTAAAAACCCGGAGCGTGTTCTCCCCACCGGAAACCCCGGATCCTGCAACCCCAAATGCTGCGTGTGACCGCAAACGAACGGGGGTCACCTCCCATCACCAAGGAACAGGAGCGGGTCCTACAATCACCCGCGGGCATGCGCTTCCCTTCCGGATTTCACCGCCAGAGCCCGGGAAGCGGGGGGCCTCTAGCGCCGACGTGAACTTTAGGGTGGGGTGGGGGTGTGGGGGGAGGAACCGTGGTTTTGTTTTAGGAGTTGTCTAACTGTCATACACTTTGCGCTGTGCGCAAAACGCGGTAAAACGATAAACTTACCTGCTAGATCCTAGGAGTTGTAAAGGCTATGCAGCCAAAACGTAATGTAAAGTAGCTAGTACAATGGGAGTACGGTATAAATTAAATCTGTCAAACAAACGGCGTGAGTCACGACTGCTTTGTTCTCTTTATTACCCTGCCTGCTCTGAAGTCTCTTCCGCTGTTTCCCAGTACAGAGAGTCCTTTCCGAGACCAACCGGGACCCCCTCTCCCAGGACACAGCCTCCCTCTAACACCACCCTTGGGAAAAGACCAGAGCATTGCTTCCCCCCGCCCCACCCCCACTATGAGAATCTTGAGCAAAATTTACACACCGTTTCCTCCTGCCTGGAACAACCCAGGGCAACAGTCAAATCTGTCTGCAGGAACTGGAAAAGTGAAAGATTTGTCCCAAAAAAGGCATCTGAAGAAGATGCACGTAAGAGCGCGGAAGGTGCAGGACTAGAGGAGGGCCCTTCGCCACCTGAGGTAGCTCCCAAGATGTTCCTCCTTCGCTCCTTTCCTGACTCGGCATTATGACACTGGAGGGTTAGCGGCGCTTCACGGGGACTGAGGAGCAGAGTGGGAGAGGGGTTACGTGACCTCACCTAAACATCACCGTAGGCATCGGTGACCTCTGGAGTCACAGTCTAGTCCCTCCTCTGTTGCTGTGGGTTTAGAGTCCCAGACTGCCCCGAGGCCGGGCAAGTTGGCCTAGGGAAAACAAGACATCCAGCCGAATTAGAAGAGGAGCTAGTTTTTCTCCCGTTGGATATTCGGTTTTAAGGAACCGGCACCCAGACTACAAGCGTGCTTCATCTGGAAAACGCCCTCGCGTTGCCAGGCTCGGCTCTGGGCTCGAGCGCGATCCTGCCGTGAGGACGGCACCGCAGTAGTTTACTACAGTTGACATCCGCTCTACAAAAAGGGATTTTCAACAGCTGCCAGTTAGAAATCTGGCCTGGGCCTGACTTACAAATGGAGTAATTTCTGTGATTTCAGCAACACATAAAAAGCAGCAGAAGAAAGCGGAGGGAATTCCACAGGTGGGAAGCATGCCTTGGTTCACAAGCACTCGGTAACTATTTAGAAGCGGTCAGTGTAGCAAAATTTGTCAACTCTTGCAAGCAGTACAGGCTCCATTGCAGCAGGGATGTAACGACATCGGCTACAAGGCAAAGCCAGACCCTCCCCGGTTGGTGCTGAGGTACAGTCCCACCCCGTCCAGCGCCTCTGCCTTCCGTTTCCTCTTTGTAACCCCGGTTGTTAACGGCCGGGAAACAGACTTGGCTGTGCTTAACCCACTACAGTCGAAAAGGGGGGTTTGCCTGGGAAACGCGGAGTTTACAGCGCGATTCCGGTCCGGCAGCGGGTCACTTGGGACCAACGCTGCCTGGTCAAACCACTGGTTAATCACCACGAGGTGATTAACTAAGGACAAACAAGCCGTGGCTGTCTGTCCCTCTAGGTGGTGCTACGCTGCAGCGCGAGCAGACGGTTACAAAAGCACTACCATTTCATGAGCTCGCTCTCCTTTTCCTGTGGGGCTTAAAGCATCCTACCGACTGCTGCTTGCAGCTGGCTGGCTTCCTTTCGGGGTTTCCCTGGAAAGAGGTGAACTGCCTACCTTCTCCTACCGGCTCGCCTGTTGCTGAACATGGCTCCGCAGGTTATTCCTATCACCGCGTCTCCGCGTAGCTGAGGAGTAAACCTGACGTGCAAGGCAAACGTAAGGAATTAAGGATTTTGACACTTGCTAAATGGGGGTTGGGGGGTTCTTACACTTACACCACGCTGCCTCCCACAGTGGGAGTACCTCAGGATCTGTATTCCCAGTTCCCTCCTTCAGAAACCAGTGTGAACATGGCACAGGGACTCATCCTTCCTACTACACGTTTTCAACAACTAATGCATGACAGCCCTCACCCCACTCTGCCTGCGCACGGGCAGCCCAAAGTCCAGGGCAACTTACCGAGCCACAACTAACCAAATAAACTGTTCCTGACCCGGTAAGAGTGCTCGGGCTGTAACACACGGTGGGACATCACCCAGATGTCCACATTCCCAGTCCCGCAGGTCACAGTAACGTGACATACATACCCCTTACCTCTGCAATGGAGAGCTAGCATATTTAGCAAATAAAGGTGGTGGTGGTGACAGCAGCTAAGAAATGACACTTAACGTTTACAAAGCCATTGACGTGATGATGGGACTGAAACTTGGGAAGGAGCCGTGCTGCCCACACCCCCGTGCCTTTTGCTCAGCATGCTTCAAAAGAAGAGTCCTTCAGCAAACGGGCTGGCAGCTCAGGATGGAGTCATGAGGCCAAAGTCAAGGCTGTACAGAGTCCAAGGCAAATGGAAGAGCATTTACACTTCCCCGTATTTCCTCCCGACGGCGCAGAGCTCCCCCTCAAACCTGGCTGGCGTGACGTGGTCCTTCGGTCTTCAGAGCCCCTGCAATTGAGAGAATTCCTCTTGGAGCGCGAGTTGTCTGACCTTACTGAAGTGAGGATCGTGATATAATCAGTGTGACAACTGACAGGATGTGAATAAGGCTTTAAAAGATCTAGATTTTGGGCTTTGGCACATAAAGTCCTTCCTAGCCAACAGTTCCTTTAGAGACAGGGGACAGTGACTATTCCCAACTCCACAGGAACGGGCAAAGGAGGAGTAGTTACACCGTGGCTTGAAAGTGAACGTGTGCATGGTTAGGGGTTTAAGTGCACCCGCCACCTAAAGATACCTACGTTGCTTCCAAGGTCACTAGGGAAGCTCCAGAGAAGGAGAGCAGGAGTTTCCCATCTGCCTGCTCTCCAGCCCCATGGCTAACCCCCCCTGTAGTAAGGCTGAAAGTTGACAGATGCAAGCAGGGATTTACGGTTTCCTCCTCGCCTACCTTGGTGCCGTTCGTTCTGCTGACTTCTCTCTGCTATTCCTCCACAGGCACAGCACAGTTTTCCTTGTTTTCCGATGGAATCGCAAGATAGTCTGTCCTGTAGTTAGAGGGAAGGAGAAAAACGTAACTTGAAGCGCTACAGTGCGAAAAGCAGCTTGGGTCCATTCACCCTTACAGAGATGCTGAATGCCTGTATCTCTAAGATAAGAAATGTCGCCTGTAGACGATGCTCGGGGTAGGAAGCTCTCCTCGGCATAGTCAGGAGCAGACACCGAGTCTTCCTTGCTGCAAAATCCTACACGTACAGCCATCCTACCATGTACGAGGAGCACCCTTATCCAAGACAAGTATGGGAACGGGCTCATGTAAAAATTGGAAGACCTGTGCTATGCCAGCTGCACCTGCGGAGTCAGATCTCTGAAAGCAGCTTTCCTGGAGAGCATCTCCGCGCAGTTCAAACCGCGCCACTTTGGAATACCGTGGCCACTCTCCCTAACTGGTGCGCTGTCCGTCATCGTTCGAGTTCACTGTCCCACTCCTAAACACTGCCGTGATTCCAGACATGGCAAACATCAGCTAGGAACGCGCCACAGCGAAGTTTGGTGGCCTGGCAGTCTGATCTGGACCCAGACATCTGAAGAACCCGCGCAGAGCAGCTCGCGTCTGCAGAGACCGCGCACTTACGCGTTTTCCTGGGCAGCCTCCTCTGCCTTCGAGACTTTCCTGTAGCAATAGACCATTTCTATCAGCAGCCACAAGGTGAGGAAGACCAGCAGAATATACATCATGATTTCAGAGATGACCGAGGTGAAGTCTTCTCCGGCTGTTAAGAAAAAGAAATCACCTCTGATCATTTACATGCAGCTACTGCAGCTCCACTGATGCTTCCCACCCTCGTGTCATCCTTCCTAACCCACCTTGCCAGGGATAGCCAGATGCCACTACACTGGCAGGGGACAAAAGAGAGGGAAGGGGCAAGGCAGCCAACGGGATACGCCAGCAGCGAGCCCACTGCGTGTTTCCAGTGGGATCAAACACGCGCAGGCTCGCACGTGTCTTGCGTTCTCTGCCACCCCCACACTCCTACGGATTGCTCGCCATTAGCCTAGCTCATCTTCACCGTTTCCTTTGTGCGTCCTGCTCGCTGGTGTAACCTGTCTGTATTGTGCCGCCAGGGATGCAGGAGAGATGAGAAGAGAGATGTTTGTGGGGAAGAAGGGAAGACACGGCAGTAAAAAGTGAGGGCTAAAAGCTCCTGTTCCTCTCTGAAGAGAACAGCAGAATTCCCACTGATTTCTAACCAGCCAGGATTTCAAAACTGAACCAGGCAAATCCAAAAGGAACAGAATCAGGAGCACTGCAAAGGGAAGGAGCGACTGGGAGAGGGTGGAAGCAAGAGACTGGTATCAAAATGGAGAACGAGTCGTTCCCGAGAGGGAGGGGGCGGAAGGAAGGGAGCAGATGCTGTGGGTACCCTGGCAAAGGCTGTGCTGTAGCATCATAGAGCCGCCAGCAGAGAAGCGAGGGTTCCGAGGGGAGAAACTGGAAACCTCTGCTTGTTTCTTGTGCCCGGCTGTTGCCCCAGCCCGCCAAGCTTATTACACCTTCCCACATTCACACACAACCACCCTCAGCCCGAAGAGAGGCTGGAGCTAGCGCACAAAACGCAGGTCTGTCTTTCCTCCTGAACCCTGCGCAGCGATCGTTGCTGCCAAAGAGAGAGACAATTATCTGGCAGCTCAGCCTCCCCTCTCCTGCAATTCAGTGAAAAAGCATATCCCTGGATGACAACACCCACGGCGAGTTAAGGCACAACATGCTTTCTGCCGGTCCTTCGTACCCTCCTCCACCACGGTGAGGTGGATCAACCTGGAGCTGGTGAAGATGGGTCGGTGGATCTCAAACTCAAACTCCCGGGTGATGTTGCAGGTGTAGATACCCGAATCGTTCAAGGTCACGTTTAACACAGTGATGGATACATCCTGCATGTCTTTACTCCCATTCCACTGTAACCGACCGCTGAAGCGGCCTGGAAATTCATGGTTCATTTTCCTGTACTTGTAGATCTGTAAGTGGGAAAGGACATTCTGATTAATCGCTGACCTGTAGCTCAGACAACACCACCGCATACGCAAGGAACATCGTCATCCTCTAGCAACACACATGTATGTTCTGGGCTCTGGCTTCCTCTGTAACACCAACTCCTCGTATTCTATCACCCTTTACCTCAAAATCTCAGGCTACTTTACAAAAGTCAGAAAACTGAATTATTTCCATCACAGAGGAAGAAAAACTAAGACACAGACACACGTGGACAGTGACACAAAAGATCAGCAATGGAATTAAAAGACAGGATCCTGCAGTCCTCGTGCCTAGCCCATCGGTCACTGCACCTAAAATCATCTTACGAACGAACCACAGAAAACCAACAGCAAAGGCAAAACAGTCATCTTTGGTAAGCCCTGAATATTCGGCTGAAATGGAAGGCTTGCAGGGTAAATATGACAGTGTGCAAAAGGTATGTCAGAAGAGCAGAGCTTGGGTGGCCTTCACAGGCCTGATCTCACGCAAGCTTCCGGCTGCCCGCAGCCCCCGTGGTCAAACTGCCCTCCCCAGCTTGCTTCCGTTAGCGCTCCTTGGGCTGCCGCTGCACACACACCACCCTGCTCACTGACAGCAAATTCCCAGCTCGTTCCTGAGTGCGGTCCCTTTAGCTCTCAGGCAGCAGGAGAACACAGAGATTCAGAAATGTCCTAAGAAGGGAGACTTGGCCAAGGGTACCAGGTGTCACTACATACTCCAGTTTCCCTTCTTGGTTTCCTCACATACTAAACTTTATGTATCCAAGGAATGGAACTGGAAATTGGCATTCATGTATGCCCAGCCCCAGGTGTTTGAACTAACACCAGATTCTAGCTTTTCCTGCCATGAGTTCATGCTGTGCCCAAGCGTGGAAACCAGTTAAATAAGGAAAAGAGTTAGTTACTGCCCAAAATTGGTGCTGTGGAACCTCCGGGTGAAAATTCTGCAGAAATGGTGCAGATCTGCAGCTCGGAGGTGAACTCCAAGCTCCTCTCTGCTCTGTGACATGAGCACAGCCTGATGGGCATTTCTACAGACCCTGAATAAGAAAGCTTTTGTTCATAGCTGGGTCTCTCTCCTTCCCTTACAGTCTCCCCTGGGCATCCTGCCGCCGGACAAACTTACACTCTCATAAATACCTTTTGACTTCTCCCACAGGAGTGCACTGGACTGGGTTTCACAATAAGACCTATGAAAACAAGGTCTCAGCTCCCAGACATACATACAAGTTCATCTTTTCCACCCTCTGGCCTGTAGAACCATTCCACCACCGTGCTGGCTGTGACCTCTTCCCTCTTCATGCAGGAGATGCAGAGTAGCTTCATGTCCGTTCCTTGGACAGCCTCTGTCTCTGATGGGACTTCAACACATACTGCAGAACAAAACCCAGCTAGGGAAAAGGAGCAGCAGAGAAGCAGCACAGGACAGAGTTAGAGAGACGGCAGTTACCCACATCGCGGCATTTATGATCACATCATCCCCAATGGAAAACCGTTTGATTCATTACTAGCACCCTCTGACAACAGGTTAAGTCTCAAATGTCAAATTTTACCAAGCTTCCTTCTCCGAGATATAAATAATTCACAGTAATTAACAGAGGGTGATCACTTAGTGTAGATTCACCTCTCCAGCATCTGCTTTGCCACCGCTTTAATTCTTCCCATAGTAATTAATGCCACTTTAGAGGCGTTGTTCCTTCTCTCCCGTGCATGCTGAGCATGCTCCTGTTACAGTACCCATTACAGTCTGGTTGTGAGAGAGAGCCCAGAATCCAAGCGGAGGAACAGTTCGCTCTTTGTGCTAAGTTAAAAGGTCTGGATGTTTTAATCTGGCAACCTGTTCAAAATACACCGGGAGGATTCGCCACCCTTCCTGTTTCTAGGTTTCGTAAGCGGTACTGGGAAGCAAGAGGCTGGAACTCGAGTAAATTTGGCAGCGGGAGGAGTTATTGATTTTCCAGGCATTCCCGTTAAGGTCTGTGCTAACACAGGCAGCTATAAAATACTGCTCTCCCCAACAAGGCAAAAATCATTGCCTGTGAAGCTAAATACTTGGTAAGAAAAGAAATGCTTCAGCACGACACATCAGACTAAATCCCTGCTGACACCTGTCCCCTGGGCTAAGCAACGCTGGGTTCTCTCTGTCCAACCCTGTCTCCAAAGCCCAGAGGCTCGCTGAAGATGCCGACTTTGCCGGTGACTCCCTCCTCCCCAGCCTCTGAGATACTGCTGACCCACGCTCTACACACTGTATTATCCTGGGACCTATCCTGGCAATAGCCGGATTCCAATTCTTCTGTACTACCCGCTCCACAGGCAGCGCCAGCTTTCTGGGAAGCAGCTACCGGATCACGCTTTACTCCGGTTAAATTAGACGCGTGCACGCAGATACACACCCACGCGCAGAGCTGCGGGCATACGTGCACGTCTGAGGTAGCCGTACCGGCAAAACTAACCCCCCTTTTCCCGGCTAAAGAAAGGAAACTGTAAGCGCAATAAAATTATTTTCTCCGGTCGACACAGACCTCCTGGAAAAGCGGCACCGACGCGCGCTGCTTAAGGGTTTGTACATTGCCCAAGGCAACAAAAGGTTGAGTTACACTGCACATTTCAAAGCAGCAGCTAACGGGAAACAGCAGAGCAGCTGCACGCGTACGAAAGCGCTCGCTTTGTGCCCCAAGCCCGCTCGGCAGGAACGTATTCGCGCGTACCAACTCCATCACAACGTTCGCGCTAACTCCGCGCCAACGCCGTTTCCTTCTCCGATCGAGCAAAAAGCCGCTCCGAGGGCTGGTCCTCACGAGAGCGCTAACAACCTCGCCAGGAAAAAGCGGTGCTTTAGGGAAGCATCCCGCC
>NW_010262342.1:0-430 GCF_000690775.1 Eurypyga helias
CAAAGGTGGTTGAAATGTGGGGGGGAAAAAAGAAAAAGGGGGGACAGGACACTTAATCGATATCCTTAATGCTAAAACAGTGATGTAATATGGTAAATACGAGAGTGCCCAGGCCTAAACCACACATGCACTCTGGGCTGGGGGTGTGGAAATCCATTTTCGTGCTGCATATGCAGCCCCAGCTCTGGCAAGCCAGGGTAGCGTTGCCACCAGCTTCAGCACTGACCCGGAGGGCCGTGATCAACAAAACAACCAGATTTGTACTGATGAGGGCTGCTTGGGGTCCTCTGGGGTCCCAGGCCGGGGCCACGTGGGCCAGTGGTGGTCGTTGCCCAGAGATAGGTTTGCAGGGGGGGGCATTGAGGGGTCTTTCGAGTCGGTTGTCTGTGGTGGTCCTAAATGCACCCCTTGGACTCAAAGACAAAATGCG
>NW_010262343.1:0-37375 GCF_000690775.1 Eurypyga helias
CCCATGGCTTTGATTCTTTACCAACTGTCCACAAACATTAAACCTAACCTGCTGGTACAATTTACACAGCTCCCTCCTTACTTTCTCCTCAAAGAAGTAACTACTTAAAAAATAAGAAGTACTTCCTTTTACACTTACACAATAATATGTAATTGGAAACCTACTGTGGATATTGCGTACATAGAAAGCTGCTGTAATAATTAAAGATACAGACTGCTATCACTGGGCTATGTACAGATGCCAGAAGTAACCAGAGCTTGATACAAAGGTAGCAGTAAACAAAGAGATACCTATCACAGAATCACAGAATGGTTTGGGTTGGAAGGGACCTTAAAGACCATCCAGTTCCAACGCCCCTGCCATGGGCAGGGACACCTTCCACTAGACCAGGTTGCTCCAAGCCTCATCCAGCCTGGCCTTGGACACTTCCAGGGATGGGGCATCCACAACATCTCTGGGCAACCTGTCCCAGTGCCTCCCCACCCTCTCCGGGAAGAATTTCTTCCTGATACCCAATCTAAACCTCCCCACTTTCAGTTTAAACCCATTACCCCTTGTCCTGTCACTACAGACCCTTGTAAAAAGTCCCCCCCAGCTTCCTTGTAGCCCCTTCAGGCACTGGAAGGTGCTATAAGGTCTCCCCGGAGCCTTCTCTTCTCCAGGCTGAACAAGCCCAACTCTCCCAGCCTGTCCCCATAGCAGAGGGGCTCCAGCCCTCGGAGCATCTCCGTGGCCTCCTCTGGACTCGTTCCAACCGGTCTATATCCTTCTGATGTTGGGGGCCCCAGAGCTGGACTCAGAACTCCAGGTGGGGTCTAACAAGAGCAGAGTTGAGGGGGAGAATCCCCTCCCTCATGATTGTCATGAAAACAATCTTCAAGGGATGTTGGGAGTTGTGGTCCCTGAAAAACAGTGATGCTTCTACATGTGGTTTCCTAGCTGATCCCTACTTTTCTTGCCCTCCCAAGAGAAGCTACAGCTCTTGGTGTCTTTGGTGACACCACCACTCTCCACTTCGGCTCAGCATCCTGGCATCCATTTCAGTTCATACAGTTCTGACCAAAACAGGAGCAGAGCAAAACCAAGAAATAATTTTAAAAAATAGCTGAACATCACTCCTTGGTTTTCAGGACCGTCACATGCCAGGAGAAGCAAGCACTTAAGAGAAGCACACCTGTGAGGCAGTGCATTTTCTAGCAGCACTCAAGGCCTGAAGCTGTCCCCAGCCCTGCAACCTCCTGCCCCAGCCAGCTGACCAGCGCAGCATGAATCCAACTAACGTGCTGCATCAGCCACAGATGATGCTGGAGCAGGACACTGGCCACTGCACACTGCTGGACTTGAGTGAGGTGTCCAGTCTGCCTGCAGTGGAAAGGGAAATGAGATGCAAATTCTGTCAAGACTCTTCCTAAGCAAGAGATGTGACAGGTCTGAACATAAGATGTGAGCCAAAAAACTCTGGAATCAAATAGGATTGGCTTCCCCAAGCTTTGAATCTCACCCATCTAGTGCAGCACCTCTTTTAAACTCCTACTGATGTATTCAAGAAAGGTGTTCTTGAACTTTGTGCTCAGGACATGTTTGAGATGCTAAGCACTGTTGGCTTAAAACACACCAATTCAACAACTAAGCTTACCCAGCTAGAGCTTGCTGTAGTACACAGTGACTGCCAACTCCCCAGTGGAGAGACAGCATGATAAAAAGTCACATGGCAGAATGACTAGTCAGGGTTTTCATGACAAGCTATTACTCCTTGACAAAAGACTCCAGAATGCTTAAGACACTACTGGAGTTTCAGTCTTGGCATTTTCACAACTATCTTGACCGTGGTTCATTTTTCTTAAATTAAAATTCAGTTTATTATTAATGTAAAAATATATTATCACGCTTGTCTAGAAGTCAGTTAATTATAAAAGTACCTCATTGCATTATTTCAGGTCATAATAACACTGTGTGCTAATTTTTATTACAAATTAAGGTAGCTTAGACTGTAAGATCTTGGGACTGGATCTATCCTTTTTGTTCTGCATTTCTGTAGTCAGCAGGAGAAAAGATCTTGAGCTGTGACTGACATTCGTAGGAATTGCCACAATACTTAGGAAGGAACAATAGGAAAATACTGATTCTGTGCTTCTGTTATTTGTGTTAAAATGCCACAGCTGATGCCATAGCACCTCTCTTGTACATTTTAGCATGTTGTATGACAGAAAATTGTCACAACTTCTCTGTCCTGAAGTGATAGCACAAACACAAATCTAGAAATAAGCAAAGGACAAAAGTCCTTGTGTGTTCTGAAACAAAGCAGATCAATCAAAACTAGTGCGAAAAACATTCAATTGCAGTAATCACAACTGCATGCTTAAGGCCAGACACTGCTTGAGTCCGGAGTCAAGAATAACCATGTGGCTAAATGTTGCAATTCCATATTAAACATGCCTGATACACTTCCAAACTTTAATCTTTTAACTCTGTTTTCGTGTGTGTGTGTAATAGCTGTTTCTGGGATAATTACAACAACCCTGCAATGTTTTACTGATTTTGAAATACGAGGAAGACTACAGCATATATTAACTGGAACTTCAGAAGACTAACAATAATTAATCTGCAACAACACACTGAACTTCATAACATTTAATAGACATCCACGACCTTTAGCATTAGTTAAGTAGCTGTACACATGCACTCCAGACAGTAAAGGACTATAAAACATGTGTCTTGTCAGTGTTTCATTTCAGTTTACCCTAGAAAAAGAAGTATCTGCTGGTTCAGACTTTTTTTGAATTTCCCAACAAACTATGCAAATGATTGAATTGTCCAAACCCCTCACGTATTCCTTTTTAACATAAATGAATTGTCTAGTGCCCATTAAACTTGCAAAAGTAAAACAAAATTGAAACTCAATTAAAAAAAAGAGCTATTCCAGTCTTTTAGAAGAAGCAAACGTATAATATATGGCAAGTGCAGTACTGCATATTAAACACGGAAGAACTGAAATTAAAATACACATTAAATGTTCAACAAAATGGCTTCAAAGAAGCAACTCCTGGCTCCTGGATGAGGACACTCAGGTAACTACATTTAGTTAGCGACTTTTGTGGGCTTCCTGGGCAAATAATGGGCTCTAATCTCAGTTATTCACAATGAAAAGAAGGTGAAGTCATAAAATGTCATTAAAGGCACATTATCTGCCAATACAGCCTGCTCCAAATGTGATTATTACTTGCAGAACATCAGCTTTAACAAGAAAACCATCTGAAATCACTAGATTTTTTTCATTAGTGTTTGTTCCGCCTTAAGTAAGTTACTTGTGATTCCTGCATCCCTCTGAACAGCATGAGAGAGGCCACGGTCACTGAGGGAACATGGGTGGCACAATACCTGGCAAATAGCTTGGGTGCTCCAAGGGGTTCTAGTAATGCATGGGGAGAGCTTTCCTGCTCATGGCTGGTGAGCTTTCCTGAAGATGGGCCAAATTAAAGACTAATTCAAAAGTGCCTGTTATTTACCAGAGGTCTCTTGGATATCAGATAAAAAGGCACTTTTTTTTTTAATAACTCAAGAGTATTCTGTTATCAGTCTTTCATGTGCTTATACAAATATATATTTTTAGGATTGTTGTTGTTATTTACATATTTCCAGGCATACATCTAATCTATTTTTTCAAGAAGCAATCTCTACACAATCATTACTGGTCAGAACTGGAAGCAGAAGCTTTGACAAGAAGATCTGTGGTTAGACCTCCGCATTTTTTATGAGGACTTGTTATATGCAATAAATAGGTGAAAGCTATAAGTCTTGCATGGGCTGTCAAGCAAGGATCTAGATGAGGCAAAATCTATACACAGTAAAGAGGTTTACCTGCTGTGACTTTATTTTTGGTGTAAAATTGACACAGACTAAACAGCCTGAGTTTTATACATTGCCGAGTATCTACCCTTTCCAGGTTAGGCACACAAGCAGGTTTATAACATCTGGCTTGGGCTGAAGGGAGAACCAGTGTGTGTCCCCCCAGCCTCCCCCAGCCTGTCTCCCCCCTACAGTACATGCACCCCTCCCTCTCTTGCCTAGCACACGACAACAAGTCAGTCAACCTTACGGACAGCATACACGAACGCTGCACAACTCCAAAAGCTGCAAAACTCACTGCTTCTGCAGATCACCCTCACACCATGCTGTTGGCAGAAGCTGAGTGCAACAGCATAGCTATTAAAACATTTCAACCACTGCAACATATTTCTTTTCATCCCTTTCCAAAACCGCAAGGGCCCGTAGACACTATTATGTGCTAAATGCCTCCCAAGTACAGCACGGACCAAGTTCTTACGGCCATGCACACAAAAAAGCCCTTAGAAGAGGTCCATCCACGTGCACTTGGCCATAACAGCGACTGTGTAAGGACAACCCTGCGTTAACAAGACATTAAAAGTTCTGGAAGCCAACAAAGACTTCACAGCCCAAGGAAAACCCTGACCAACCCATGCGTAGGGGGAGCAGGACCTTGGGAAGTGGAAGATTGTTGGCTTGGATTTACTGAATGACATCTTTGGGTGCTATGGCACCCAAGCACTTGACCCTCCCAGCAAATCCTGGCAGCTTGCCTCTGTTCAGTTGACAGCAGAAGTGTCCTGGGTCTTACCCCCCCAACTGTGATGTGGGATCCCAGGTATTCCTCAAATAGAAGCCAGTCTGCATGGCTGAATTTTGGAAATACAGACACAGGGTTTGGGACAGCTGCTATTATTTTTCTGATACGTTATCACTTTAGCCAAAACAGAAAGACAAAACACACATGCACAAAAAAAGCTCTTACTTGCTCCCCTTTGCTGCTAGAACCATTTTAAAAAGCTGGATGGAGGATGCAACGCTTTTTTCTTTTAGTAAATAAAAGCGGCATCCCTTTGGACTCGATTATCCTGCATCAGGACTGGATTATTTTAATGAAAGAAGACGTACATAGAAGAAGATTCCTAAGAACTACAATCACTCTGAAGTCTCAGTGCTGTCTTAAACCAGATGAAACTCGTAAAGAAGTTTAGAGCACTTCGCATAGCATCGTCAAGCTGAGCTAGAGCACTGTCTCTTGCTACACACTACATACACGCAAACGGAGAGGGACAGTCTCTGAGAAAGCTGTAAGAAAGCAAGGACAAGTGCACCACTCAATAATAACACCAGGGTTACTGTCACTTTAACAAGCTTCTACTATAGTGCTATTATCATTCAAAGCTCCTTATCACGCCAAGTGCAAATATTATGACTAGCTGAACATCTAGAGTAATCATTGCGTAACTGTGTACGTATATTTGTATTTAATATTGAGGGCTGTTGCTGTCACCAGGCTATAAAATCCAAACTGGCATGAACATCAGTGCTGAGGATTTGCATAACGCTGACAAGGATAAAGACTGGCACACTGCTTGATGTGCACTACGCAGGCAGCTTCTTGTTGCAGCGCGGAGCAAATGGCTGACCAACACCAGCCAAGATTCAGGGGTTTCTCAGCAGACGCCGACTTGACAGCCGACTGAATAGAAAGGGGCATAGGAAACAAGCAAAACACAGGGAGCCCCGTCCACAAAGCTAGGAAAGATCTTGTGGCTGCCTGGCGCAACAGTGATGAAACACAATCTGTGTTGGAAGTCCAACGTGTCTGGCCAACGGGGGCCTGCCCATGGGGCTGTTTCAGGTGGGAGGGATGCTACTGCAGACACCCTTGGAGCATGGGCCACCACCAGATCACGTCTGCTAAAGCTGCCAGGGAGTCACCAGCCAGGTGACGCTCCAAGATCAAGTGTAGGTTCTTACTTAAAAAAAAAAAAATCTACCAATTGGATTTTGGTCGATTTTCAGAGTGTGAAAGCTTTCAAGCGGTGCCTTAGCCACGGCCCACTGACACTGGTTAACCCTTTGTGAAGTAACCCTGCGACTGACGACAAGGGGTGCTGTGCGCACCTCTGCCAGAAAGCTTCGTCTTCCAGAGTGGTCAGGGATGCCCACTGGCGAGTGGGGGAAAGTGCTGGGCTTTCCTGAAAACCTCTCCATGGATCCCTCAGTGCCTCAGCATGTAAACCTTACCGCCCAGGAGACTGCCAAGTTCAGGCACCGCAGAAAAGGAGAAGGGGTGCAGTGGTTGCAGTGACCCCTCATTGTTACAACTACATCTTAAATTAAAGCAGTGCAAAACTGTCTTAAACATGCTCAAGTCTTGTACCATTGGTCAAATCTTAAAGTATTGGAAAGAATTGTGTCGAACCTATGTCCAAGTTAAATTCCCTGACTTATGCCAGAGGCAAACTTGGATGCCATCATTACCTAAGCTTTAATGCCAGCATTACCTAAGCTCTGGTGACAAATGAGGTGGATTGTTGCAGGTTCAGTTTCTTACAGAACAAAGGAAGCAGAATGTCCTGTACATTAATGCATAGCAGGGTCACAGAAAACTATATCCTCAAAGAAATCATGGACACATGATCACCTGTGCAACACCTACCATTACTGACAGCAGCACATTACTACAGCTTCCATTTTAAGGAGTTCCCTCTCCAGAAAGAGAAGTGGACACAGGAAGACAGTCAGAAGAGGAAGGAGCATATGCACTGCGGCACTGGGTGTCTATAACGGAATATGGGGTCTGTGTCACCCTCCTCTTGGCTGGATTGTTTCTATCTTGCTTTTCACCGGCATTAAATTCATCAACATGAACATACACAGTTGAGAGGCCTCAAAAGTGGCACTAATTAATTTTTTTTAAAAGTGATGCTAAGTCCTAAATCAGATTTTGCAAATTACTACTTGGATCACTTTTGCTGGTACCAGACAAACTGAATGATTCATAACAATGGCACTAATCAAATTCTGAAAAGCCAAGTCACCCCTTGCTCTTGCTTAGTAACTGGGAAACGGTGCGAGAGAGGGCAGGAGGCTGCAAGATTAAAGAGGTTCAGGAGGAAATTGAAGCCAGTGATGCTTTATGCTGCTACATCGTGCTAGGAAAGCAAGACAGCAGATTCGCTGTCCTAGAAAAGGAGAGGGGATTTGCAGGAGTTTCCAGTACACAACCTCCAGACAGCAACAGCTCAGGCGTAGTACATAAAAACACAGCTATATTCTCCCTGTGTTTTAATACACACAAGTCTTTTGGACATCTACTGAGATGTCTGCAGTGCTAAAACACAACTGCATCATTTCTAATGACTTCGGGTTCATAATCCTGAGCGTAGCAGTAACCAGATCTAGAAAATAATCAGTCTAATATTCCCTATCCATGAACAGCTGCAAACGTCTGCCCCAAGAGGTAACTTCAGATGCTTCTAGATTTTTATTCTTTTCCAAACAGGCAGACATTGAATATAGCCCTCATTCAATTTCCTAATCCAGCTGCACACAGACATCATAACGGACCTGGCTGCATCAGCTTATATCTGTGTTCATTCAGTCCGTGATATTACCCAATGTGACCTAGCATAGGACACTGGGATCAAAAAACACTAGAAAGTAGAAGAGAAAGAAAAATGGCTCTTTGAAATGCTAGGCACTGTTCCATTCCACCTAGAAGGGCACTCTAAATCAGTATTTCCTAACTGTGATAGTCACTGAAATTTAACAGGGCAAGCATTATATAGGGAACACTGCAGAGTATGTTTTATATTAACATTAGATCTAATAAGACACTTGTCATATACTCCACACCGCCAAATGATTTTTAAAAACATATTTATTGAGGGTGACCAGCTGTATAAAAGACTGTATGACCTGTAACATTGTAGTTAAAAGAAACATTATCAGCTTCAAAAAATGGTTAAATTACTTTATCTATTATGGCAACAAATGGTGACTAACTCTGTTACAACTGAACTGCACTAGCAAAGGGAAAACCATTCCTTGTATTTTTTTAAGTAAGCTTCATTGTACATTCAATAGCAGTTTGTGTCTAGATGGGTTCAGAGTTTTGCTTTTGATTAGTTGTCTCAGGCAGTAGCTATCTGGGGTTGCTATGCTCATATCCATTCACTTCCTCTTGGCAAAAGACTCTCAGAAGCATCACTGGGGACGCAGAATAAAGCCTTTATATTTTAAAGCTACACATTTTAAAATAACTCGGGGCCTCTATTTTTAAGGACATTCTGTAGGTGGGCTTCAAAGACTTAAAAATTTGCATTGACTCTAAGGTTTATGCTCACACGTCAATTACATACATATATATGTAAAAATACATGTATGCATATGCATACACCAAAATTAATATACATAATCAAGTTATGAAATCCAAATCCAAATCCAACTTCAGACTTTGATTTTTAAGATACTATCCTGAGTGGTACAGGGACTGTCATCTGGCCAAATAACTAAGAAAAGATGTAGTTGTGAAGTTGGGGTCTGAGCTGATTTCGTTTCTCCAGGCTTTCTACCAGCTTTCTGCAATGAGTCCAGCAGGTCAAGACAGGCCCTCAATGCAACATGCTCATCAGTCCCAGAACCCAAGTAATGTTTTCTAAAAACACGGTTCTTAATAGCTTGGTATGAAGCTGTCTCTGATTTCATTTTTAGGCATGTCTCTAATTTTTTTTTTTTAATAAATGAAAATTCATGCTGTTATGCTTCAGAGCTTTCAAAGAAGCAGTTGTCAAGGTTGATCACTACAAATGTACACTGTCAGCGTGATACCATTATCACCTCTTCTGAAATTAATATCAGGTAGTTTACTCCATCTCAAGCATATATCCTGAGACAATCAGTTTAATGGCCTACGCAGGTGCACCAACAAAATCAAGACAGATGGAGGAAGACAGCCAGAAGGTTACCTTACGTCTTCTCTAATGCCTCCTTTTAAGCTACCTTTAATTCTGCAAATCCAATTTTTCCATATTTGAAGCTCCTCATAACACGATTTATATCACTTACCCTTTTTCTCCTTCATTTAAACTTCCTGTTTCAGCTGACCAATAAATACGCCACCTTCTACAACTCCAGTAACAGAAGTTTTCTATGGGCTGCTGTCACGACACTGTAGTTTACATACAAATGCTCCAAGGAAACCATGAATTCATGGGTGGCTTCTGACTCATTACGTTGACCGGATAACTGTAAACCTGTAAGTCTTGAGCTAGAGAAAAGTATTCCATTTGCACTGGGAACTTGCAGGAAAGCTCTTTAGATATACTATCTAAAGAGATGCTGTGCAGTTCCTGTTTGCTACAGCTGCAAAGCCACATGAGCATAATTATTTCAGCAAAGTCTCTTCTGCTGAGTAGGTAGATACCACAGAGACAGTGCAGCTGTTAGAAATAAGGTCCAGATCCATAAACACATCTACAATCTTTTGATTTCAAGGGGCTATTAGCTGCACAATGCCTCTGTGGATCTGCATACAAGTCAGATCTCTTCCCATCTCTGCCACAAACTCTTTGCACGAACTTCATCACAACACTTTGCCTCATCCTTTACCTCACCTACCTGTGAGAAGAGGAAAGGGGGACAAGCATTATTTACAACAAGGGCTTGGGCAGTTTGGTATTAATTTGTTCTTATTAATTGCTTGGAGAGCTGAGAAGGAGAGGGAAGTGTGAAAGCTAAGTCTTTTTATTAAAGACAGTTGGAAGACAAAAAGTGGGACAACTTTTGTAATCCTGAAGGAAGGCTCCCAACTGGGAAAGGGTGCACAGAGGGAGGCAGCGATTGCGGGAGGGAGCACCATGATGTAGTTGCCATCAGGCTTGCAACTAGTCAGCCTCCTTCCATCATTCCTGCCTTCTTCCCACTCGCCCACTCTCTGTTTCTTATGTACTCCTCAAATTTATTTCATTTCACATTTTATGTACTTCTCCTAACCTCTGTGATTTTCTCCTTGAACAAGACCAGAGCTGGCACTTTGCTCCTGCTGCAGTTCACTGCAAGCTCTGGGTTCAGTCCTGCCAGGTGCTGAGCTCCCCTGAGAAATGCCCAACAGCCAGAGAAGTCAGCAAGCACCGAGGCTGCGCAGAGTTTTGCAGAAGGGCAGGATGTTTCCCCCGATCAGAGAAAAAACTCAGCAAACAAACTTCTCCTAGCATTTCTTGACAACATAGGTTAGCTGGTTCTTCCTTACATGCTGTACAGTTACTCTGATTTTACACCACAAACTGACAATGGACCTGGAGAACTGTACAGGGTACAAGTCACCCAGAACGATCCCCACTACATCACAATATAGGAAAATCCTTCAATGCTCAATGTCATCAGAGAAGTGACAAGGGACAGGTGATCTGCCTAATGAAACATGCAGAAATACAGCCTTATTGGTAGAGGACGTAAATGGACGTATCCATTTGAAGAGATCCACCTCCTGAATTTTAAGACGGTCTACATTTTTCTAATTAAAATTTGACTCAGAACTTCACTTGGCTGGAAATACGCACCTATTTCTAAAAGAGTTGATAGGCATGAAGTGACTGGTCACGCAGTATTAGCAACCAAGGCCTTTCTTACAGAGCGAGCTGTCCAGAAATCTTCATTTCACGGGCAATTCAGATGTTCAACCTTTAGGTCTTGCTACTATACTAGTAAGTAACTGTGTCACACATTTAAATGATCCCTTTTGCTGTGACCGGTCATGTCTCATGCCAACTGACAGAAGTACTTTGGAGAGTCTGTAAACCCCCGTTTTGAAACAACAAGCAAAACACATGTACAGTAGCACAAGATGTATGTTTAGTGGAAACCCGGAAACATTTTGCTTGTACAAGTTTGTATTTCCGGCTTATCTGTCCCCAGACAGCTCACAGAATGCGCACAGGTCTGTATTAATACATACCATCATGCACTTTATTCTGGATGACTGGTAATGGGAGTATTGCTCATGCACCAAAAGCAAGACATCCAAAATTGTATCAGTTTATTCCTAAGGAACAGAATGATTGTCAGAGCCTAATATGTTTATCATCATGCGGCTGAGCTGGCGGCGTTAGCTCCACATAGTTCCTGGAAAGCAGAGAACATGATTGTGTCACGGGATTCAGAGTCGGTGTTTGATTGAGCAACCGTCTATGAAAAAGGACACCTAGTCTGAGAAGTGATTCTCTTTGGAGCAGTACCTGTAATTCACAGGAATGGTTCAGGACCTTGCAACTAACAAAGCAGTGAATATGAGGTAGTTTATAGGCACGTAAACTGTAGCTCCTGAACGCTCCTTCTCCTCCCTGCTCCCTACTCAGTCTGAAAACGGCAGTTTGGTTTCCATGTTTCTCTGCCGAGGTGGGCCCAAGCAAGCCAGCTGAAGAGGTCATTTCCTCCCCACGGGATGTGGTCCCTCAAAGGGTTTTACCCACCTCATCCAACACTGAGAAGCATCTTTTTGCTACTAATCCTGACAACGTCAGCCAGCCCTACTGTGTTTTACAGGACCGTGAAGCTAGATTCCCCTCTCATTGCTGGATTCTGATCCAAAGTCTTCTGCAGTCAAAGGAGAGACTTTTCTGGTATTTAATGAGGTTTGGATCAGACATTAAGGACAGGGCTGATAGGCAGTAGCAGGGAGGATTGGCTCAGTTGTAAACAACAGGCCTTCTCCAGGGCTGTCAAGCATCAACATGAGAAGACACACCACTAAGACGTATTTTCCCAGTTTAAGCCTTACTTTAAAAAGAGTATCTGCATTTTCAAAGCAACAAATTTCAGCAGCCACAGTGAAGACTTCACTAGCAAGCAATGACATGACAAAGGTATCACCAGAAGGAAAGCTCAGAACCACCACAGGGTAAAGGACCCTCCTATTCAACACCACGCCATAAAAAACATCTGTCAAACAGTATTGCAGTTTGAAGCAATCAGCGCAACTAATTATCACTAATTGTAATATAGTTTCTGTCTTGCTCCTAATACATTTAAACTTGCTAATCAGATCAAACTATTCCACCTTGCCGTACTGCTTTCAAATAAACATTTCAGCAAGGATAAAAAATGAAGCTTGTTCTCTGTTTTTTTTGTTAAGGCTGTCTGGAGAGGCCAATGGCTTTTTCCATTACTCTCAAATTGCAACAAAAGTAGTAGAAAATGCCATCAGGAAGAGTATCTGGCACTTTGAACGTTTTCATTTAAGAGCCGGAGCAGGTAGGTGAGCAGACGCGTGCACAGTACTGCACTGCCCAGCACGGCCGCCGCTGCTGTTGCCCACGAAGAAGGGGAATGGCCCAGCTCCCTCCCAGCAGAAGCGCAGGTGAGCAGCACCTTTAGAGGATGTCCACACATCCACTCTGCTAAGGAGCTATTGAGAAACACCAGATTCCAGTGGTAGAAGGCGCTAGTTGAAGGACAAGGCAATGTTGTGGGGAAGCTGATAAACTAGATGCGGAACCTACACTTCCCAGCTCTGCTGCAAACTTCCCGGCACAGCCTTGGCTGCCTTGCTAAATACCTCTGTGCTTCAGTTGCTTGTCTGTGGAAGTGGGATTATAATGTGTCTTTGCCTAAACTGAACACTCTTCATACAGAAAATGTTCTCTAGTGCATTTCTGTGCCTGGGTTAACACAAAGAGACCCCTAACAGGCTTCTGGAAGCTCTTTTAATAAAAATAATTAAAATGTGGTTTCCAGAAATGAAATTACATTTGCAAATATATGATTTTCCTTCACCCTGAAAAAACTTAACGGAACGTCTTCCTTTAATAATTGCACCGTTCCATCCATTTTTAATAGGTGGCCATCCTACTGGGGACTTTAAGGTGTACCAGAGATCTGCACATTCTGGAAAGGAGTTTCAGGAAAGTAAAAAGGCAGTTCCAGATGCTATTGAACTTAAGTGAACTCTACTATTCCACCCACAGTCCTACACAACATACAACACCAATTGCCACAGACACCCACTTAACACTGAAGTAAGGTTGGACCTTGTTCCCCAAAGTACCAATACGGCCCATGGAAATCCTTAAGGTTCCTGAATGATCAGATTCTCAAACCCTTCTGTTATTTTGAGGACTTTCTCCTAACCTGTATCCAACCACTTCCACATATGCAGCCAACAGCTTTCTTAGGGAAAACCAACAGCCAAGTTTTTGTATTGTGTCACAACAGAAACATGTTCTCAAAATGCTGTCATTAGAAAATGTGCAGTCACTTAACTCCTGCTCCAAAACATTCAGCCACTAGTGATACAAATGCAAATGCAGAAAAGGCCATAGTTACTGTAACAGTGGAACTGTATTTAATATTTAGCAGCGCCTTAAAAAGCAATAACCAAATTAACTTGCAGCTACCATTAGTTGTCAAATTAACACAAACGTTTGACATGCCTAACAAGGAAGAAAGAAAACAACTAAATATTTTATACTGAAGAGTGCCTCAGATTTTAATTATTTTTTAGTCTTTGAAGTTTGCAAACAGCTACTTGTAACAGAGTTTACAAAGGCCGTTTAAAATTGTGATGTTGATCTAGAAATCAATGCGCTTTCACAAAAGGCAACTCATTAGAAGCAAACATTTGTAACTGCCAAGTTTTCTACATACGAGAAGAAGCACCTGGAGGCTACTGAATCGAACAGTAATCAGGGGGATTTAAAATTGTGACAAGATGATCAAAATCAGACACACATAGACATAAAAAAATCTGGTCTGCTGAAGAAGACTTCAGTATTCCTAAAAATCACATCCTGTATGTTCTCCCCTATATTCATTTAAAAAAATTGTTTTGGAATGTGAAATCTCTCATGAAGCCTGACTCTGTGCTGCGAGAGGCACCGGCACACCACTAAACACAAGAGTTGTGCTCACCGCTGAGCAAAAATTGCTTGACAAGCTGTAGACCAGTTCTGGAAGATGCTTCCTAGGAGGTACTACGCATCCTCCACTCCCTGCAGTTCAAGAGGAGTGTGAGGCACAAATCGTCTTCCTGACATTTGACAAGAACAAGCCAAAACCTGGGGCAGTGGGCGGCGCGGGACTCGGCAGTGGCAGCAGCTCCCGCTGTGCCTTGGCGCTCCCTTGAAGCAAGCAGAGGGGTGCCCGGACCCCAGGGAGGCGTCCTGAAGGGGCTACAAGGAAGCTGGGAGGGGACTTTTTACGGGGGCCTGTAGTGACAGGACAAGGGGGAATGGGTTTAAATTGAAAGTGGGGAGGTTTAGATTGGATATCAGGATGAAGTTCTTCCCAGAGAGGGTGGTGAGGAACTGGGACAGGTTGCCCAGAGAAGCTGTGGATGCCCCATCCCTGGAAGTGTCCAAGGCCAGGCTGGATGAGGCTTTGAGCAACCTGGTCTAGTGGAAGGTGTCCCTGCCCATGGCAGGGGGGTTGGAACTGGATGATCTTTAAGGTCATTTCCAACCCAAACCATTCTGTGATTCTGTGATTCTATGTGTCTATGACTATCCTGCACTTTGGAGTACCTAAATTCCAACACCCAGACTAAGTATCCATTTGAAGAGATGCAAGATGTATCTAAAAAGCTTTCTAAATGACAATGTTAGTGTCCATTAGAGTGTCTAGCTCAACCTACCAACTGTACTTACCTGCCAGTTCCAGCTAGGCAGCAGAAAAATCAATTTATCGTGCTATCACTAAACAGTATGCTTGGAAAGAAACTGAAACTGTACTCAGAGAGGTACGAGGATGTGTGGTCAAGTGCCTACTGGTAAGCTACATCCCAGAACTACAGAAACGAAGATGAAACTTCACCAGGACCTCTGTTTAGCCAAGAAGTTCTTGCCTCCAATCCACCACAATCAAATAAGGTCTATGAAGCAAGCCACAAAACCAACATCAAAATTAGCAAATCACGTAAATTCCAGACAATGCATTCTTTCTATGTGGATTCTGTATCTTAACACCACCTAACTACGCACAGTTAAGATTTAGAAAATTTTGCAGGGAACCCTTTCAACAATGTAAATCACGGGGGAAAAAAAAAAATCAAACTTCCTCTGGTGGAGGATCACCCACGACACCAGAAATGAATTTAACCTAAAGCATGTTAAGGAACTGGAGCTATTCTGGCTTTGAGAAGGATCCAGTGCTGTGGATGAGAGTTCACATATGAGGTTGTACAGAGAAACTCTGTGGGATGGAACTAGAGCTTGCACAGTACACACCCGTCAGCTCTATCAGATTCCCAGCTAAAACTCTAGCACCAATAGACACCCCATGGATTTTGCATGACTTGCTGAAGGTTTATGCAACTGTAAATTACCACGCTGATTGCAGCAATGTATACATGACAATATCTGTTTCCGGGAGACAGAATATGGATAATACTCCTCATTTGATTTTTTTGGTGATTACTCATGTAAAAATTGAATTTAACAATTTAATATTAGTTACTAACACAGTTATAAATAGTCTTTTGTTAACTACTACAGAACATCATGCGAAAGAAAGCAACCAAATGGAAAGATTTTATATGACAGGTCTGTGGGGTTAACCCACTCCGTGGCATGCTGCAAACAGATCCCTAAAATACCAGGCATGGCACGCGTTTTCTGGCTGTCACAAAGTCACCACCGCGTTACATGGGACATTGCTGATCTGTGTGCCACATGCCGCAAAATAATACAGCCCAGTTCTGCTTTCCTGAAGAACAATCTGGGCTGAATGGCAGCCATAATCCTGCACAGGGGTCTTCCCAGCCAATCCATAGCCTGGGGGAAACAAGCAACTTCTTTTGTTTTCTTGTGAAGTTAGCTGAATCAGCTCCCTAGGCTGGCTCATCACACCACTGCAGAAGCATCATGCCAGGGCTAGGCAAAAGGTGGCCATGTCCCCACTTAAAACGGCACCCAAAGATGTGAATGCTTCTGATAACTGCTGTCACAGAAGAAAAACAAAGTCTTACCACTGATGTCAGTGACAGCAAGAACTGTAATTCTCATGAAAACAGGGCTCCTTTTCAGGCTTCTAGAACAAATGAGTCTGTGATGTGATGAAAACGCGTTTTCATTTGGCCCTTGTCCAGTGCATGAGTACACAAAGAGCTCTTGACCATATATTGACCTGAATCAGTTCACCAGACCTTCAGACCTCTCCTCAAATCATATTTCAAGACTGTCTACAGAAACAAACCAGTGAACAGCAGTGTGGTTGTACCTTCTGAAGGGAAGAAGAGCTTTGCTTTGCACTTCGAAGAGAGAGTATTTTCAGTTTCTCTGGGATTTCTGTGTTGTACATCCTTGAATGTAGCTATTTAGATATCTCTGAACTCAGATATTTATATGACCGTGGCAAAATTACAGTTATATCATTTATGTGTAAAAATTTATATACACCGCAGTTGGACTACTCAGTATTCTGATATTCAGCAAACTTGAAGGTATTTATTCTGGTAGTATACTGTGGTGATTATTTGATACAAGAGCAATCTTCTGCTTCCATTTTAAAAAAAGGGAAAGGAGATGCAGGTGCCTTAATGGACCAGCTAAATTACACACAGGAAGAAAACACTGAAACAAGGAACTGATCTTACATCTCCTGAGCCAGGAAGACAGGCACTGGAATATTCTTTCCAAGTCATGTCAAATCTAGGACCTTTCTATATGTTCTTGTTTCTCTCTGTCACTGTCACAACTGAATTTAGCTTCTACCTAGCTACCAAGTCATCAGCTGCTCTGCTGCCCTCACTCAGTTAGTTGCCAGATGGAGGATGAAGACAGTAAATGCTCTGAAAAAGTCAGTCTTTTAGACCTGTATCTGCAGCACGTTACAACCGTGCCTTACTTCGGCTGTCATATCGCTCTCGCTTCACTCACGAGGTTCTTAGAGTGGCCTCTCTGAGAAGCAAAGCCAGTCTCGAGCTCTGCAAGGGAGTAAAGCACGGTGCTTGGCCCAGTCAATATAAGGGGTTTCCTATAGCCACTCTTACCCTCATCGCTGTTACCTAGACCCCAGAGGGGAAATTAAAAAGCTGTTCCATTTTAAATGTTACCGTCCTGTGCAAATCCCAATTAAAAATGCAAAATACAGTTTCAGTTGCACAGTCTGGTGGCAACGGCACAGACAGAATGAAAGCCAAGCTCTACTCCCTTTAGAGGGAGCAGGGACATGGCCAGCAACTCTTGGAGCAGGTGTCCTGGACGAAGCCTCATCCTAAAGATTCTCAACCCTTCCTGGGGATGGTTAATGCCACTGCTACCCACTGAAATAAACAGGAAAGTAGAAATGTTGTTCACCAGTGCTGAAAAGGGTGCAAAGATTCTTCTCATGACTTGCTGAGTAGGAAAGAAAACCAAGCTACTCACAGCAAGGACACCTTTACATCTCCAAGAGTCCACCACTCCCATTGGATGGGAGATGAAACTCTTAGATAAAACTGAACTTAACCCCCAAAAAAATCTATCAAAATATTTTAATAAAACCATTTTAAAGATAATTTTCTAAGCAAGCGATACTTACAAAATTACAATACTTTCGTGTGTTACTTTGAACCTATTTTACAATTTCAACAAAACTGGATGGAAGATATTAAGTTCCTGGCAAGCTACACAAAAACATGGGGTTCAGTATTTGGCATCACTGAAGGTGAGGCACCAGAGTCCACCCCTCAACAGGAAGTAGAGAATTAATAGTTGAGAACACCTTTGTATGACCCTGTCACTGCAAAACCTTGAGTCAGAGTTTGCCTCTTCCTCAAGCACCAAGATAAGGCACAAAACCATCAAAAACCTAGTGTCCACAGCGTTTATGCTTACAGAAAAATATAATTAAGAGAGCAAAATGCCATAGACCATAGCGCTAAATAACCACAGCTATGCATTTCCAGCAAGTTGAGACCCACACCATTTGGGCAGCCTTACTTAACTGAGACATGTTTCTAAAGTGTTTTCAAGGTCAACAATATTACAGAAAGCTTCCTGTGGTGTCTGTTAAAGAAACAAATTCCACACATCCATAACTTGGCCTTGGAAACATCTGTTTGCAGAATTAATTCTAACTCCAGGTTCCCAACCAGGTGAAACCTTTCTTTGCTTTCCTTTGCTCTGCAGCATTAGGGTTTCACCCTCATCTGAAACTGTCCAGGTCACTGCTTGACTTCTGACTTCAGCACCGGGGATTTTCTGGATCTGAACCAAAGCCTTTCAGATGTTTGGGGATTTCCAAGAGTGAATGTAAATATATTTCCCCATTTTAAACTTATATTGTCTCAGCTGACAAGGACAGCAAGGCTGATCTGTAGCCCACTGAATGCAGCAAGAACTAGTCTAACTGCTAAAGAAGTGGAACTGAATCCAGGTTGTATGCCAGGGACCTTTCAATCAACTTTGGAATGGCGTTGGATCTGGCCCAGTCCCTACTGGTCCACTGACTAAATCTGGAGAAGAATGAACATTTAAAAGTAACTGGGGAAAAAAGTCCCTTCTGAACATGTTCTTTGGGCAGTTCCTACAAATTAAGAGTTTAATGAACATCAGTCCTACTGTTTATTGTCCCTTCCCAATCAGAAAACCCCAGGGACAGCTGGACTTAGGCTGACACTGGAGACAGGAACTTCACTGATCAAGGGCTTGGGCACAGGGACCAGAGGTGCTGCTGTGATCAGTCCCCTCTGGGACAATGTACGCACGGGACTGTAGTTACAGCTAGGTTTCAACAAAGGCTCTCACTGTAGCAGCACTTAGTCTGCTTCAGCTGAAGTCAATAGTAAAACTCCTATTGACTTCAGCAAGAGATAGTATAGGCCATTGTCGAGAGCTTTTGAAAATCCAGTGCTGTATCATTAAACCACACAGCAAAAAGCAGATCTGTTGAGCAAGAAAAGTCTAGCTGTACACACTGACACCTCTCAAAGCAGAGCTGCACTTCACTGTACTACTTCTTACGCCACCAGGAATACACCAAAGACCATGCTGGTGAGGCAATGCAACTACGGATTTAAAACCCGACTCCCTCTATTCCTTACAAGCTTCTGACCATTATCATCTAATATTAGCTTTATACATGCACAGCATTTCCTCCCTGCACTGTCGTTAGTGCAGTTTCAGCTTGAAAATTACATGTTGTTCCGTCATCTATAGATTCTTTGTAGTTGGAAGCATCCAATCTGCAAAGTGATTCACATGATACTGCAGAGATATAAAATTCCAGAACAATCCAACACAATGTTTACTTCTAATTACTAACTCGTCTAATAACATCAGGAAAAAAAAAGAAAAATAAGTCTGACGCAAACCTTTTTTCAGCTCTTTCAGACTGTGAAAATAATGGGCAGCTTTTCTAACCTGCCAACTGCCGGGGAGTTCCAGCATCCTTAACAGATTGTCTGAGATCCTGGTTGAGTTACACCAAAGAAGCCTGAAATAATTACCCAAGACCTGAAGGCTGTGGTCAACAATGTAAAACAATCACTGCCTCTTTACACTTCTACATACACACAGATTCTTTGTGAAATAAACACACACACGGCTTTGCCGTGAACTCTGTACCTTTGCAACTCAAATGTGCTTATGTGTATCTCTGCATCAGAATGCAGTAGTTACCACAGAACACAAAAGACATCACCTCAGGAGAGATGAAAAGAAGTGAACTGAGTGCACTGATCCGATAGTTCTGTTAAAATCCCAGCTTTACTCATACTGAGCCAAGTTCTCCACCAGCGTAAATATACTGATTTCAGAAAATTTTAAACCAGCAGAAAATATGACCAATACCCCCCTGTATGTGCAAATGTTCCATCTGCACAAACCAGCCTACAGGATGGCAAAAAGAAAATTTCAAGAACCCTGTAAGTATTGTGGTCAGTCTAAAAGCAGTTTCAGCACCACAGAACTCCACCAACTTCTGCAGAGTTACTCCAGGCGTACATCAGAATCAGACTCTGTATCAAGCTCTCTGTCTCAAATATTAGTACAAGACCAAGTCACAGAGTTAAACTCAACCTGCCCTTAAAAAGGAAGCACCAGTCTCTGGGTAGCCAATGACAAAGAAAATAAAAATGAAAGCAACTATGTACTATCATCCTTGACCACATAGTTCCTCTATGAATTTTACAGTTCAGTGGTTATCAGCCACAGCATGTCACATGCTGAAACAACTATGGCAGGGGAGGTAGTTTTAACTGGTTCTTCTCCTGTCTAAATTCATACCTGTACTAATTATTTTTTAACTAAGAATTCACAAAATTATTTACAATTTTTTAGTTCTTTATACTTTCAGAAGGTTAGAGAAATATTAACCAATTGGTCCATAACTGGTCGAAATGGTGCAGAGAAGTACCATCTCATTAAACTGGTAAAAACTTATGTAACATACAGCGTCAGCTGTGTGAAAGCAAACTTTGGATTCAGTAAAGCACAGGTAATCCTTCTCTTTGTACGCGCCCACATGCGTTGTTGCCTCTTAGTAGCGTCCCTGGCTGAGCTTTTCAAACACCCAAAAAATAACCTGTTTATCTGCTGGCTGAGTTCATTAAAGTGAAATTAACAGCATCTTGTTCCTTCACATCATCCTCAGCTCCTCTCCTGTTTTCCTCTTCCTCCCAAGGGAGAAAACAAATACACTTCTGTCTCTATTTGTAAAAAGCAGGTGATAATGTGCATCGGTCGGGCTGTGGTGACTCAAAGAGCCAAAGCTCTACTGATTCTCCTGCCCCTGGATGGCAGCCGGGACCCCCGTGCACGGCAAGGAGACACGTGAGGGATGGAGACCTCCTCTTCTCCTGCAGTGACAATGTCAGGAGGCCACGCAGAGCCCGCTAATATTGCAGAATCCCACAAACCCAGCTTTTTAACGTACACTCCTACTTCTCCCAACATGACGGTTGCTAAGAGGAAGCAAATACTTGCACACCCTGAATCTCCAAAGCTAGCACTTTGGCCTTCAGTTAACGATGGTAAAAGAGTATCCTAAGATGCTGTGCTACTCACAGCATGTTTTTCTGGGAACTGAGGAGAGAGAAAGGGAAAGTGAGAGGGGTAAGCCTGTGCCTCTCAGGGTTGAACTGACAGATACAGAGGAGATATAGAGAGCTTTATGGCAAAATTCTTGAAAGAAGGTGCGGTCTTTTCCAGTTACCATCAATACCCATTTTTGTCAGCCTGACCTTTCTGTGTATGTTGCACCAAGATTACACCACACCTGCTTTCTTTTCACTTCTCCCTCGCCTTTTCTGTGCCATCGAAGCTCAGAGAAGGATAGGTGAATAGGCTGGACTTCACTGCTGTCCCTTACTGGCAGAAAGTAGAAATAAGGATTAAAATACTGCATGTTGCTGCTTTTCTTTATGACAGTGCTTAACACCCTACCCAAGATTATTAATAGCGGTTTCAGGGGCTCACTCACTCACTTTCAAGCATGCATCTGTACAAACCATGCCATCTTCTGGTGCTTCCTGGCAGCAAAAAAAGAAATACCAGTGTCAGAACTTAAACTATCACACCCATCACTGACTGTGTAGGGAGTGCTCTCTTTAACCCCACAACACTGCACTCCAGAAAAATGTTTCACAGCTCTTCCAGGTACCAAAATCACAATGAAAAACAAAGCACCAGAAACATTCTGACTTACTGTGAGAATACCAACTCTGTCCTACAAACTAACTCAGCAATCTCTGTTTCGAAAAAAACTCTGCATTCAAGTTGTTATAAAAGGCCCTCCTATGAACAGAAAATATTTTTGAAATCAGTAAAGAATCTGTACATCAGGACATTTATGACACCTGGAACAGACTCCCCATATGTGGTAAATAGAGGCAACAGGTTGGGTTACCCTTTCATCCCTTAACATTTTTTTCTGTAGCCTGCATAAATAGTTCCCAACCTTACAGCTCACAAACAAGTGGCTGTTACGTGTTTTCCACCCCTGCAGCCAGCCAAGGCTCCTCAATGCTTCTGCATGTCACAGATTCCCCTGGATATTCAGAGACTGGTTGTTTGCTTCCACTTTCTCAATTGGAAACTTGTTCCAGAACCTCGTTCTTCTTATCACTTCTTTGAGGCTAACACAAGACCTAACCTTCATTCCTACTGCAGTTGCAGTTAGAGGACCACTGCACAGTTTACCTTTACACACCACTTATCTCAAAACGTTTTGAAGAAATGTTTGTTACACACCAAGCACACCACTACACACTAATCCTTTTGCATGCACGGTTCTCCATTTAATTGTGTGACGTGATTTTGTGCAGACTCAGTACTGAAGAGGAGTGTCACGCCATTGAAAAACATCCTGCCAGCAGGAAAACATGACTGCGTGTCAGGCAAGAATCATGTAAGTTCAAGCATTCCTGTGGTATCTGAGCACCTGCTGGGAAAACAAAGAGTGGTCAGTTCCATTGTGGCGCAACCCTCCTACCATTAGGTCAGTGTGAGACCTGACCCAAGCCATATGGTCCCAGCCTAGTAAGAGGAAGCACCTTTGGCATTTGGATCCCCTGCCCGGCTGTTTACACAGCTCCAGTAGCACTGAGGCTCTACGGTAGTAAGGTTTTGGGTGCAAGAATGCTATTGCAAGACTACTGCATTGGGTTCGTGTGGCGGGGTATGGTAGAGGGCAAGAGGTTACAGGGGTGCCCTCTGTGAGAAGCTGCTAGAAGCTTCTCTGTCTCCATGTCAGACCTGTCTCTGGCCAAGGCCAGTCCAGCTGGTGCCTCTGGGATAACATATTTAAGAGGGGAAAAAAAAAATTGCTATGGAAGTGGGATGTGAGAGAGACAACAGTGCAGGACCCAAGGTCAGTGAAGAAAGGACTGCGCCAGAGCCGAGGTTCCCCTGCCGCCTGTGGGGAGAGGGCAGGCTGTGCCCCTGCTCCCATGGAGGGTCACGGGGAAGCAGAGACCCCCCTGCAGCCCGGGGAGGACCCCACGCTGGAGCAGGCAGCTGCACCTGAAGAGCCCATGACTCATGATGCTGGAGCAGGCTGCTCCCGAAGGACTACACCCCATGGAAGGGACCCACGCTGGAGCAGTTCATAAAGAAATGCAGGCCCTGGGAAGTGCTCATGTTGGAGAAATTCATGGAGAACTGTCTCCCATGGGAAGGACCCCACACTGGAGCAGAGGAAGAGTGTGAGGAGTTGTCCCTGCCTGAGGAGGAAGAAGCAAGGAAGAAGCATCAGAGACACCATTTGGTGTACTGACCAAAACCCCCATTCCCAGTTTCCTGAGAAGAAGGGAGGGGTGAGGGAAGGTGTTTTTAAGATTTGATTTTGTCTCTCATTATCCTACTCTGATCTGATTAGTAACAAACTGAATTGATTTCTTCCCCAAGTTGAGTCTGTTGTGCCCATGACAGTTGTTGGTGAGTGATCCCTCCCTGTTCTTGTCTCAACTCACGAACCTCTCCTGGTATTTTCTCCTCCCCATCCCACCCATGGGAGTGAGCAGCCACGTGGTGCTTAGTTGCTACCCAGGGTTAAACCATAACCACTACTCATTTGTTCCCTTGTTTTAAAACAGCCAGTATTATTTAACACTAAAGAGTGGCACCAGTATGCTTTCTTCCATTTATGTTTGCTTACTTGTCTCTAGTGAGAAAAATGTTAGGCATAAACCAAGCCAAGTAAGTTTCAGCTGTGTTTATGTATCACATGGATTTTTTTGGGTCTGGTACTGGATAATGCTACAAACATTTGGAATCTGAAAAGAAAGGGAATATTTCCTACTGAAAAAGTGGATTGGTGATAAGGAGTTTCAAAATGTCCCCCTAATGTTATATCCAAGCGAGGTAACAAAATTGACAGACACTAACTTGTGTTAACATAGATAAATTGATTGCAGTCCGCAACCCAAAATACTGCTATGCCATGGAAGAGACTTTCTCCTTGAGGGACACTGTTCCCAGCCATAGTGAGGTATAGGTCTTTCATCTGAAATCTAAAAAATTGAAAGCTTCAAGTAGGATTCCAAAATTCCATTAGCTCTGAAATTCCAAGAGCTCAGGAATGTAAACGTATAGCCCTCAAAACAGTGTGGAAAAAGGTAACAGAAGCTGGTTCTTCATTCCCTTGTCCTCCAGCATGCAGAATACAGAGGAATGTTTGATAGGCTCATGCCCAGGAGGAGGTCAGCTGTCTTCACCCCTCCCCTCTGCTCATGGCCTACGGTATCGTTATGAAGACAGGAGGGCTGCAGGTGAGTGGTGCTGTGTTAAGTGACAGAAGAACCCATCAGCAAGGAATACATATTGGGTAAATCCACACTGATTATCACTTCCAAGTCAAGAGCTCACTTCTGGCGAAGCTCACCCAGTGGGTGATCTGCTCAAAGCAGATCTGGGACTTTGGCTCGCACTACAAAGTCATCTTAGAGTAGACCAAGTGGATTCCTTTTGGATTAAACCCAATAGAGTGGTACACTTCTGGGGCACATCTAATATGTTCCATGCAGTAGCAGACACTCAGTCCCTGGGACCGGACTAGGGCTAGTCTGAACTCTCAGGATGAGTGTCCTCAGCACCAGCTGTTCTGCTCCCTAGATCTCCTTCCGTGGCACTGAACTACTCACTATGGTGAGCATAGCCACCACCTTCCTATGAACCCCATGGGAGAAAAAAAAGTACCTTATGACAAGAAAGTATGTTTTTATGTTTCAGCCTAAAAATCCTTCAGGCTAAAGGAGTCAAGGCCATGCAGTAAAAACAGGAAGGGAGCTGTGAGCCAATCCAACTATCAGCGAGTAGTGGAAGTTGCGTTTTCACTGTGCAATTATTTCCACTACTCAGAGAGCATTAGAAACATCCACATTAGAAACCGATCATCTTAGTCATGGCAAGTGATAGCACCAGATGTGAGCATCTCTCAGACAACGCTGATGTATTTTCATACTTACCCAGCGAAAACTGACCTAAAAAAAAAAGTGGGGGTCCCTCATACGTTTTGCTACATCATCTTTATATTATCTCTTGACATACAGGTAAGGTAAGAAAACGACTCATCCATTCTGGAAGTTAAGAATAAGTTCAAATGAAATGATTTAGCTTTAAATTATTACACTAAGTAGAGACATCGTAACTCTGACTAGAGGGTTAATCAAACATTTTAACATGGACATCTGAATATGGAAGGGCTAGTAATGACACTCCGGCAGAGAAAAATCAATCACACCTCCAGTTATAGCTCGTAATTAAGAAAAGATGGAGTATATTAGCCTTAAGAAATAAAAATGCAAAGCATTTTGACAATTCCAACCACCACTCATTTGAGTCACATTAAAACTCATCTCCCTGCAAATTTCCTGGGTGCACATTCAGCAAAAGTTTGTTCCATGCAAGAATGGATCAACTTCATGCAAATAAACAGAGTGAGACTGAAAAGTGTGCATAGGAGCATCAATCCCTATCTTAACTTCTCGTCTGGCATCAAACTTGCAGAACAGAAGTTTTGCCTATCACTATTAGCTAATCAGACTTAAAATGTTAACTTCAACTTCTTCTGAGAAAGGAGGAAATGTGGGAAGAAGAAACTGCTCAGACCTATGGCATACCTGTGTATGCATCCAGTCACAACCTGCCTGCTAGCAGCTCCTCCACAGAAGCTCCTCAGTCTCCCCTTCGCTGGCAACTGGGAAAGACAATCATCCCATCTCAAACCTTTACCTATCCCTCTTGATTTCCCGTCCCAATACTGGGGTCTCCCTGTTGTGTTCACAAAGAACCCATACGCTTAAAGTTTACTCCCCTTGTTCTAGATATCATCTCTTACCCCTGTTTCCCTGCTCTTTAGGTGTTTTTCCATACAGTCTGGAAGCCTCTTCTGCCAGGTGGAGGGGATTATCTTCTCCTTAAAATATGAAGGGTGGTTGTGCCAAAGCCCTTGAGTTTGGCAGAATCCAGCCCTTGAAACAAAAATCTGTGTCTACTTCTCCTTCTAAGCCTTTCCACTAAAATAAAACCATTTTGGATGCTCTTTTTCTAAACAGCAGACAGTTCTCTCAGTATAATGTTGGATAGGTTTGTAAAAAAAAAACAAGTAATTTTTGTTTAAGACTGATTCACTGCACATTCAGCATACCAAACCAAATTCCCACGGAAGTCCAATACTCCGTTAATGCTCATTTCAAGCCTTTCGGAGTTGAAAATATGTAATGCCTTTGGAGGAATGGATCCTTAACCTGGGAAGGTAAAATGCCTTCAGTGGATCATAACCCAACAGACTATAAGAGCTCTGAGCTCAGCTGTGTCAAGAATCTGCATTTTAATAAACCTCAGGTCATGTATGTGTCCAATGTGGTGAGAACTATGCATTTTAAAAACTTTATGTATCTACACGACAGGTTGCAACAGCCTAGCTGATGAATACATAAATACCTTTTTTCAAGCAATAGTGAATCGTTAAGTAAATATGTAGTAATTTTCAGCTAGTTATTAGTGGAACTTTGTGCTGGAAGAACATTTTTAAAGAAATAACTGCAAGTGACACCAAAATGAGAAGGTTTAGCCACAGTCTTTAGAGAGAGACCACTGGCAAACTAACAATGGCTTCTGTTGAAAATAGCTTAAAGAAAGAGTAAGAACCTTAGGGATCAAATCAAACGTATCAGTGGTTGGACAGTGTAGGACTTTTTTTTTTTTTAAAAGAGTAGTTTGGGGATGATGGGGGAAGTTATGTTCACCTAGCCCAGAAGCCCAGGAAGTCTCAACAGTCACAGCTCAACTGAACCCAAGAAAACTACAAAATCTTAATACAACTGATGTTGTACCTTTTCCTTCCTTTTTTTTTTTTTTTCCAAATTGTGAGGAAAAACGGAAGACTACTGGAAACTGTAATTACAGACAAAGGTTTCGCTCAGCACTGTACCCATCAAACACTAGTAGAACTAAAAGGTGCCATACAGGAGAAAGATGTTCAGGAAACACATTAGTGGATTTCAGTCCAGCTTTCAGGACATTGGATCACCCTACAAAATCGATCATTACCATCTGACAGCACTCAGTTTAATAGGTGGCAATTTCAAAGAGCAACCAGGGACTGAACTGAAAAAAAACCCAACAACTCAACTTTACAAAAATAACTATATATATTATTTTCTATAAAGCTACGAACTTCTTTATAGGACAGCAAATCTATAATGGTGGATGGAATGGACCACCTCTGCTGGCCTAACCCAGAAGATTCCAGCTTGCTTGCTCTATATTTGTAACATATTTGGCAAAGACACTCAAAGTTGAGTTTTAGGTAAACTTTATTCTGCCACTGTGTGTGGGGAAACTTCAGCTACTATTGCTTTCAGTTTATTACTCACTGCCTGCATTACCTTATGGTCTGTGAGTCCTGACAGAATCTCATTAAGCCAAACACTGAATGCACACAGGACAAAGACAGACCCAGATGCAAAGAGCTTACAGTTCAGCACCTTCAGGAGAATTAGTTTAATTACGAAAATCTAACAGGAAAAAAGAAAAAGATAAAAAACCCCAACAATTATAGCCAAAATTTTTCAACCAAGAGGCCTGAAATCCAGAGCTTAAATCGACATTTATCTCATAAATAAAAATGATATATCTAAAGGTGCCAGAAATATGAGTTCATACTGAAGGCCTTGTAAGCTCTCTGACTTAAAAACGCATGAATGCAAACAAAACCAGACTCACAGCCAAGAATACAGACTGACGCTCAAACTCTATTCTTAAAACAAGTCTTTGGCCTTTCCTCCACCTACCTAAGGCATATATTAAAGCTAAGTGTCGGCCTAGATTTCAACCTAAGTTCCAACAGTTTTATGAATTTACACTAGAGTCTCAACATCACTGCACAGGAGTTGCCGATGACTTCCCTCTTTAACCATCACTGCTAGTTTTCCATGTGTGTATGTTTGCACTTACACGTGCGGGGAAAGAAGGGATGAATCTCCAGTGTGGAAAAAATCAGCTGAATGCTGCACTCCCACACTGAGTTTGGCATATGAAAATCATAGGCTTTTCACAACCCTCAGCTATATTATTCATGCAGAATGCACTCAGCTTTCTATTGTTCCTGCTGTCATTGTTTATAAATGAGTCTGTGCTTCATCTGGGGATGGAAGTTCCTTTAAGTTTCCCTTAATAAAAGTACTTCTATAATAAGGTGTAGTGCTAACACTCAGAGGGTTAAAGAAGTTTCTGGAAATGTTTGTCCTTCTGGAAAGAAACAGTATTTTCTTTCTTTATTGAGGAAAAATGAACAACTGGAGCTGGTTGATTTGTTTTGGCCAATCTGATACACAGGTTCCTAATTGCTTCCTAAATGTTTTAGAAAATAATTAAGTTCCTCATTTTGTTTGCTGTTACCACAACATTGGCAGAGGAAATTTCTAAATACGTTAAGACGCTTGCTTTTACACCTCACTTAACTATTCCCAACATTACCACGTTCAAAAAAAAAAAAGCAAAACCAAACCTGAGACATGTTCTTCAAATGTTGTGCATGGCGTAAATACTACTTCTCATGACAGGGCATGAATTGTACCAGAAACTGCCAGTCCTTTCTCTCATGGCCAATACAGCTGCAGAAAAACATAACACCCCTTTGTCTAGCATTACTGCGAATTCCATGATTTAGCTTGTTTGACAGTTCAGGCTGTCATCATTAATCCTGGTGATTGTGCAAAATTCTGATGCATTCCCCCAGCTTAGAGTTTTTTCAATCCAATTTAAGTTAATAAACAGTGGAGTGAATTGCAGAAGAAAAAAGTAAGGTAATCACATGGCAACCTAATTGCTTTTGGCTTCAGAGGACATCCTTCTGTTTTGGGTCTGGTGTCACAGCATTTTAAAGGTAGGTGGGACAGTTTTACTGCTCCATTTGTGGTACACTTTCTGGTTTTAAAGTTCAAAAGACTTCTTTTATGCTCCTACTAAGGCTGAGATTTGCAGATCCAAAGGAGACAACAGGCAGACTGTCACGTGACATACTGAAAACAGAAAACTGGAGTCAAATCCATCCATATTTTGAAACGAAAAGGAACTTCTGTTTTGAACTAAGGACTCAAGAAATGTAAGAGTTTGCCAGTTCATGGAAATATATTTATGTATAAACAATGTTAAACAAAGAAAGAATTCTTCAAAAACTATCTTCTGTCTACTTGCAAATATCAATGGATATTTGAAATGGAGCTTTTTTGTCTTTTTAATATCAACTCCAAACATATTAGGTCTTAACAGAAGATTAATAAAACCAGCCCCAAGAGCAGTATCTTTAAGCCAACATTCTCCATCTTCTGTGGGTTCTCCTAACACTCTGGACTGCCTTCATCCACCCACTCCTCTTCTCACCTCCTTTTCTCCCTCTGGCCAGATTCTGATTTTTATCACACCAGTGTAAACTCTGGGTAACTCCTGTGAACTCCAGGGAAATATAATTCTGGATTTACACTTGCCTAGCCAGCAGAAAATGTAAATTGAGCTGAATGGTATTTAGTTTGCTCATAAAAGGCATTTTTTTCCCTTTAATTTATGAGAAAAAAGGAATGCAGTCTAGATTCTACTGCTCATACACATCTTCAATAGTGCCGCATTCCTCAACAGACCCTATTGAAAAAAGCTACTCACAGACTTTTTCACTCAAAACATACAAGCAGAACTTGGTCTGCAATTAGTATTGGAGAGAACAAAAAGTATTTCTTTCAACAAAGATAAGCACTACAGGTCATTTGAAAGAGTGACAGCAGTGCGCTATTTCAATTGGGTTTAAAACAACAGCTATTTTATATACATATATATTTGCAGTCTAAGTGCCAGGTTTTGTCTAAGAAGAAAAAAAAAAAGGATTGCAAATGTCACTGCTATATTCCAATTAGTTTTCGAGGAGTAAAAGACACTAGACTAAAGCAACGCCATGTAGCAGAGGAGAGTAAATAACCAACAAATTTGGAAACTCGCCTGCACGTGCAACAAGGGCTAGCGCCGAGTGGAACACGAAGAAGGAAAAAAGAACACGTAGAAGGAAAAAAAAGTGCATGGAAAGAAGCTTGGGTTGTTTTTAATTTAAATCCATGCCTATTCAAAACAGTCATATCTGAATTTCTAAGAGCAAGCAAAATCACCATGCATTTACCATACTAAATGCCTTTTTCATCAACTAACAAAACAGAACAGATACAAATGAACCAATCAGGGATTCTGAGTGAGCTATCAGTGTTAGAAAAGCTACTGTGCACATTCCAGTTGAGTCACCACAGAGAAGTAGGGGGAAAAAAAAAAAAAAGGAAGAGAGAAAAAAAAGGGGGGAAATAAATTACTGTGTGCAACTCCATCTGCAAACTGCTTCTCCCGCACTGGTATGTAATAAAATGTGTTGCTAAGATACACGCTGCTAAAGAAGTTCATTAAAGGACACTTTAAACAAAGCTGCCAGACTCTTTTCCCTTTAAAGACTGCTTATTTGGTTCTGTCCCTTGTGTTTATAATTAGATCCTCTATATGAGAGATTGAGCTCCATTCAAGCCCACTCAGCAAAGAATGTTAATAAAATAACGTAAATAAGGCACTGGCTTAGGCTGTATATATTTATGGGCTATGGAGCTGTTGATAGAAATACAAGTGGAATCCAGATGTATTTTTAAATGCAAAATAAAGCTTTTCCAAGTAGCTTCTCCCCAAGCTGGAGAGCAGAAATGTCAGCTTCCGTACCCAGCACTCTAACCTAACTTTTAGAAAATACTTTCAGGCAAATAAAACTGACTTCTTGCCTAAAGTTTGGGATTTCTGAGGTGCTTCTCGTGTAAGCTTTTATGTGCCAGCCTTTGTTATCTACACTGAAATAAGGGCAAAGATTGTTTATGTCTATCGCCTGCAATCTTCATCTTTTTCCATCTGTATATGAGTTCATAGATGTGCGTTGACAATTTGCAGAATTTACTTGATCTTAATATATTAACAACACAAGTAAGTCTATTTTGTCACATTTTATTGCCAGGGAAGATATGTTGTCAAAGAGGTCTTTATCTGACCTTATATAAAATACTTTCAGTCTCCGTAGTAACATTTTCATGGTAGGTGTATTTTGGCTTTTGTTGTGGTTGAGGAAAAAAGAATGGGAAAGACATATTTTGCATTCATTCATTGTGGTAAAATTACACCTAAAGAAATAATGCCAGGATTTATCTGTTTGGCACTTAATAACACACAAGATGCATAAATCACAGATGAGAGTTAGTATCAGTGATTATATAGGAAATGTTACTTGTCACTTTGCAACCTGCGTTTCAGATTCTGGATCACAGTCTCCAGTATGTATATATTTTTAATTACATTTTCAGGCTCATTTACATGTGCATATTGGCTTTCTGCCTGAATGATATCAAAGAGAAAGACCTTATGCTCACACCCAACCACACACACACACGAGCACATTTATAGGCAGAGACGCTGGAGCCTGTACATTTCTCAGAATGGAAGCTTCTCTCGTTTTGCTCATTCTTAGAAAAGCTTCAGTTCACCAATAAATCTTTAGGCAATGTTAGCTGATTCAAAGCGCTGTAGAAAAACGGAAGATTACAGAAAATGCAGGTTAATCTCTGCTGCATGTCAGAAGTATCAATGATTCTCACTTGACTCATGCTAATCAAAATGTAACATACATTTTCACTTTCTCTAACCACGTAAGATTTGTCGTCAATAGCTGAGTCTGCGCAGAAAGGCTATTCCACTCCTTCTCTCTGGATGAGAGGTAAGCTGCATCACAAAGTACCAACACGATCAAGTTAAATCAATGTGGAAAGGAAAAACGACCTATACACTGTATAGATTTAACTTCTGTTTCGAGACCAATTATATGTTTCTCTTGATTAAACTCAGGCAATCAGTCAAACTTTCAGGTGAACACACTGTTCTTGCCACAGCCTTAATGCCTAGGCTCTTAGGACTAAACTCCAACTCTGAAAATAAGACTGCCTCTCCAAAACTCAAATTAACACCACCCACCATATCTACACTGTTCACAGACATTTATTGCTTTGATTTTACTGCAGCCACATTTAGGGCCAGTTCTCTGGTTTACTTTCAAAAGGGTCGTTTTGTAGTTTAAACCCTGGCACATATTTAACTCCTCCATAGGTTAAAAAAGAAAATACATCCTCTTATTTTTCCACTGTCTCTGTATATTCACCAGAAGAGTCTGCCTGTACGTGTGCAAGAAAGCCCTGTGCTACGTATTAGATTTCCATAGATGCTTACTTACTATTGGCAGTTGCGGGTTCTAGCTAGAACTAAGCCACATCAGCAATTTCATATGACACTCTGGAAATTGCTACTACATAACAATAAGTAGCTGATTCAAAAAAGAGAGAGGGAGAGAAAGCACGTTTAAGGAAGTACCTTTTGGCTCAAGAAGAACATTTCCAATTAAAAAACTAGTGCCACCTTAAGTTTAAATGTGTGTATATATGTATATCTATATATATATACACATGCATATGAGAGAAGTGTGTTTAAGGTGACTCAGCAACGAGGATTGGATAGACCAAACACGAGTCTGTTAGGTTGAAATAACCGTCTACTTTAATGGCAGAAAGATAAATTTGCATTTCAATTAGTCCAATTCTTTTTTTGTTCTTCTTTGTTCTTATCTTAAACTTGCAGCCCATTTTTATACTTCCCTCACCTCCAACCACTCTGCACGTACAAACTGCCCTCTTTGACATCGTGGCCACACATACACCATTTACCACCGCCTTGTTTTATTGATTTGCACACTTCTACACTTAAAACTCTATTGATTATAAATTGTGTTGATGTTTCAAATTTTGTTTTGGGGGCGGAGGGGAGAGGGAGGTATCATTTTATAATCAAGTACAAAAATACTGCATATTTTATCTTTGATCACAAAGAGAAAGGCATAGAGTGAAAAGTTAAAAGTAACTCTGTATTAATGTGCCTTTATACGCCTTTATGCTTTCAACTTGAAAATCAAAATCTGGAATGAGATGAAAAGGGATTTTCTCTACTTGAACATACCAGAAGTGTTTAGACTGATGCAGTATACCATTGGAAACGTGACTTAAAATCACCGTTCAAAACCCTTTATTTAGCATCATGCTGTGGAAAAGAGACATTTAGAGATACATCCCCCTGTTTCTTCCACAAGAAGAATGAGTTCATGGACCAGATCCTGAAGCAAAGTGGACTAGTATAAATATTCAACAGGACACACTGTTCTGGATGAGCTGCACACAAGGCAGGAAACAGTGGAGAATATGTTCCATTACACCAGAGCTCTACAGACTCCTGCAGAAGCACCACTTTTAACTGTCTGAGCATCTCCCAAAAATTAAAATTAATTCTAACTCCAAGATGTAGAGTTCCTGTCCAGAGCTCAAGTTTCTTTGAAAGGGTCTCCCTACCAAAGTAATGTAGACATCTGAACAAATACCTGTTTGCTACAAGTAAAAATTAGGTATTTTACAATGTGTAACAGGTAGCAAGTATCGTCAGTGTAAAACCAGAAGTGAAATAAAAAGGCATTGTTGGCATAATTCCTTTTTCTGAATAGACAAAGGCATTGTAAGGAAAAATTGCTAAATCACAGGGATAATCATCATAGCCGGTTCCTCTAATGAGGCATCATGGGATTACTGGAGTTATTATAAGAGTCATCTTATTGAAGAAATTCAAAGTTAATTGAAATCAATTGTACTGTTCTGACAGCAGGTGTTTTAAGTGGCTAAAATACCAGTGAACTCTTTAAAATGGTTAGAATGAATGTAATGTTCACTTTTCAAGCCTTAGCCCTGCCAAGTGATATACTGTACCAGTACGGAAAAGTGTACAGTCAAAGAAAAATGCTGGAATGAAATAGCATTTCACATGCCAGTCAAGCAGCTACCAAACAAAAGGTGGTTCTAACCTCCTCCAGTACACATTTTCATTACGGATATGCAATTCCCATGAATCTTACAAGGGCAACCTAATGGAAGGCAGAAAGCCACAAGTATCCATATTTCCATTGTGATTCAACTCTATGAAAATGTCATTTATTACCCTTTTTCCCCAGTATGAGCAGGGAATCTCAATATGGCATTACTGAAAGCACAAACAGAATGCTAGGATTGCCATCATGCAAACTGTATTCCCTACTAAAGCTTTCTGAAGCAAAATCCAGAACCAGTCTTTACTTCGGTCCAGTAAGTTCATTTGATTCTGCAGTTGTTCAGGTTGCCCAGCAAAGTCAGCAGGACCTCAACATGCAGAAGAACTGCAAAGTCAAGGCCATGTTTAATATTCATTGTCTTTGTGCCTAAAGACTCAATGCAGTGACTGAAAAGTTTAATACTTCATCTGGGAGCTCATCATCCTGTCTCCCTAGACTTCAGCAAGTGCTCAGTAAGGTACTTTGAGCCAAATTCTGCTGGGATGAACAAATGCAATTCTTGCCACAACAAATAGGAGTGCTGTGTGTACCTCGGGACAGAGTTTGGCATGAGGTTATACATGATTTGGAAACGCCTTTCAGGTTTTACCTCACTTTTCATTGAAGCTTATAACCCTTATTTTACTTCAACAATTTTGAAAGTACCCAACCGTATGAAATACTGAGCTTTGGCAAATGTCAGTAATTTCCCCTTTAACATGTGTAAACAATGCTGCCGTTTCCAGGCACAGCGCAGCACGAATTTCAACAAACCAAAAAAATACTTCCTCTTTTTCCCCAAAACAAAGATACAACATCAGTAAAACCAGACATCTTGAGCTAAATTGTTTCCAACAACTTGCGTAAGAACTGTACTTAGATTTCAAGAAGTCTAACACTTTCTGTAAACAGGCTTTGCTGGTGATCACCACAGGCAAAATACAGTCAGTGATTTAATTTCAGATATACTGCCCAAAAATACAAACCAGCAATAACACAGGCTGGAAGAGTCTGCCTGAAACTAATGTTGATTTTCTGCATAGATAGTAAATTATGGTAAAGAAATGAGGCAGTGCACAAGTGAATGGCATATACATAATGTCTTTCAGGAAGACATATTTTTATTACTGCACTCCAGGACAGGCTGTCTGAATTCAGAGTTCATTGCAGTTGAAAACAGAGTAGCCCACACATGCTCATTGTTAATTTTTAAGACCTCCCTTACCACCTAATTATTACGTCAGTAACAAGTAACTTCCGACTGAAGGTTAAACGTTTGTTTCTTTGTTTATCTTGATCTATTAATTAATAAAAGCCAACTTTCTAAAATTAAAAAGACCCTTAATGACTCTGTAAGGACATAAAGAAAGCAAGAAACACAGGCAGCAGAGCACCTCTGGTGTGCTTTTAAGGCCAATGCTGGCTCTTACGATAGCTCTTTTATTTACATATAAATGCTTGTTGCTTGACAATTTAGATAAAAATGTTACGGCTGCTCTGCATGTGCTGTAGATTGAAAGTGTAAAACCACTGGACCAACTAATGGAGTCTTCACACATCATATCTTGTTAAAGAAGAGGTAACCCACTCTCAAATGCTATTACAATTCATCAAAACTATAGTATACCAAAGATACACTTCTAACAAAAGTCCAACTTTTGTTTTTCTGAGTAGGATGCCAAATTAAGTATTGATTGAAGCTGCACCATTTCAATAATGAAAATGATGTCTCCACACTACTTATTTGAAACTAACTACATTTAATCACATATTTCTCTAAACCACCAACATAAAAGAAACATCGATGACTGACCAGGGATCTTTAATTAGGTTGCAACTTAAAATCCAAGTGTGCATAAAAGTCTGCATTTCCATCGTGCACCAAAAGTTGAGTTTGTCATTCAGTTCTTTCTGTCTTTACCTGCAGCCTTCAATAAAAGGATATATTGCCACAAATGCCAATGGCTACAATGCAAAACTGATGAACAGGGGTACTGAAAGATAACACTCACTCCTGCTATGTTTCTAACAGATGCGGTTGATGTGATCATGCATTCATTTTACTACCGTTTTCATCATCCACATGTGCAGTTTAATTGAAATGCAATTTTAGCGTCTTTTGTATTCAGTGCATGCACAATCAAAGGTATACATTATTGAATTATGAATTAGTTGTGCCTAAACAAATCTTGGGAGGGGGGAAGGGAGGGAGGCAAGGAGGGAATGAATGTAAATACATCTGTAAAAATAACCTCCCTACTTACACTGCCTACTTAAGTTTTTATAAGGGTTTTAGTATATCGACAAAAGTAAGAGCTTGGAACCACTAAACATCTCCAACATCAGCCTATCAGATGTCTCAGCAGCCTTCAGTGCACCTAATTCATGCCTTCAAGGACCAATAATTCATTTATAAACCATAAAGTCTGCAAAGTTACACAACGGTTTTGTGACTTGGTCAAAGGCTAAGACCTCCAAACTCATTTCACTTGTGACCCAAGAAAGATTTCCCTTTAGACCTCCAGAGGTGGCAGTCTGGAGCAAGAGGACACCACATCACCAGCTAGTCCCTTATTTATAAGCTCTTGTTGCACATGATATTGAAATCAGTAAAAGAAATCTAAATCTAGGGTTTTGCCATAAAATAGTAGGTTTCCTGCTAGGCCAAATTTGCTGTTTACAGAATTTTAGTATTTTATGTTTAATTACTTCGTAGTCTACAGATTTATTTGTAAGATTATGAGAAAGGCGAGTCATAAATATACAATTGTTTACTAGTTAGCTTGGATTATACATAAATATGTTGCGCAAGCTTAGCAAAAAACCTTTTTCAACGAGCTGAATCAGAACATTCAAACTGTATTTTCAAACGTGTCTCTCTGCCTTATCTAAATTCCAACATGACATATAATAAATAGCTTCTCATTTACTATCATCATAAAAATTTAAACAGCCTTGAAATAGTTGCTACAATACAGGGGAAAATGATCAAATGTATATTCTAAATACCCACTTAGAACAGTAAAACTATTTCCATATTGAAGAAAGAACACATAAAGATGCATTGTTGCAGTAAAGGCTGTTACCTTGGTTAAAAAAAAAAAAATCTTCTACTCAGTATAGTGGTATTAGAGTCAACAACTTGCTGTTTTACACTGCAAAAAAGGACTAACAGCCCTTAGCTATCATGTAGTGTCAGATTTGCTTTAAAAAAGAAAGTATCTGATTTGATACTATACAGTGATTAAACATCTTTGTGCTCTGCTGAGTAGGGTATTCTATCCCCTCCCCCCTCCAAAAATGGCATCAAAGCAATCAAAATGGTAATGTTCAGCATGAATGGGGCCCCATCCCCCACCTTCAAACTCTGCAGACTTTTCTCCATGTTAGAAGAAACCAACACCCCTTCCTCACAAAATGGAAGCTTCCACTACCAAATTGAGGGTGCTGACAAATTCTGATTACAATAAACGGGGAGGAAAAGGGTGGCATATAATCGCCATCACCTAGGGGTACGGATTATACACGCGGGGGTCACTTTTCAACTTTAACCGCAACTCCAGCAAAAGCACAAAAGGAAAACAAAAAGAAACGCAAAGACAAAGCGGGGAGAAAGGGGGTGGGATGGCACACGTGCCCCCTCTCCCCCGGAGGTCCCCGGCCGGGAAGG
>NW_010262344.1:0-378 GCF_000690775.1 Eurypyga helias
TTTGAAGGACCTGAAAGGATACCCGGTGGCCTTCTGGGATAGCTGCTCTAGAGACTGAGGACATTGAGCAGCTGTCTGCCTTGCCTGGACTCTGACAGGACCCTTCTGTAGTGGGACTGCTAAAGGTTGCAGACCGACAAGTGCCAATTGCCACTACAACCGTGCACCGGCGACAGTACCGCACCAACCGAGATTCTCTGCTTCCCATCCAGAAGCTGATTCGTCAGCTGGAGAGCCAAGGAGTGATCAGCAAAACCCGCTCACCCTTTAACAGACCCATCTGGCCAGTGAGTAAGTCTGATGGGGAATGGAGACTGACAGTGGACTACCGTGGCCTGAATGAAGTCACGCCACCACTGAGTGCTGCCGTGCCGGACA
>NW_010262344.1:661-1285 GCF_000690775.1 Eurypyga helias
GGGGTGACACAGCTGATGAAGTTTTTGAGAAAGGGAATATCATCCAAATCCTCCTGAAAGCTGGTTTTGCCATCGAGTAGGTCAAGGGACCAGCACAAGAGATGCAGTTCTTAGGAATAAAAGGGCAGGCAAGAAGGGTGCCTCCAGATCCTGATGCACGTCATCAACAAAACAAAATCACAGCGATGTCCCCACCAATGAGCAAAAAGGAAACACAAGCTTTCCTAGGCGTTGTGGGTTTCTGGTGGATGTGTATTCCAAATTACAGCCCAATTATCAGCCCTCTCTACGAAGTGACTCGTAAGAAAAATGATTTCATGGGCCCGGAGCAGCGACAAGCCTTTGAACAGATCAAGCAGCAGATGGTGCATGCAGTAGCCCTCGGACCAGTAGGGACAGGGCCAGAGGTATAAGTAAAGGATGTGCTCTTACACCGCAGCCAGGGGAGAATAGCCCTGCCTGGAGTCTCTGGCAGAAAGAACCAGGGGAGACACAAAGCTGGCCCCTAGGATTTTGGAGCCGGGGATATAGAGGCTCTGAGGCTCACTACACTCCAACCGAAAAGGAAATTCTGGCAGCTTATGAGGGAATTCGATCTGCCTCACGAGGGGTTGGAACTGAAGG
>NW_010262344.1:1304-1757 GCF_000690775.1 Eurypyga helias
GCACCTCGACTACCCGTGCTGGGCTGGATGTTCAAAGGCAGAGTCTCTCCTACTCATCATGCCACTGATGCTACATGGAGTAAGTGGATTGCCCTGATCACACAACGATCCTGCATGGGGGAATCCCAATTGCCCAGGAATCTTGGAGGTAATCATGGGACTGGCCAGAAGGCAGACACTTTGGCATGTCACCAGAGGAGGTGACACGGGCTGAAGAAGCCCCTCTGTACAACCAGCTGCCAGAAAACAAGAAGCAAGTATGCCCTTGTCTACTGATGGTTCCTGCTGCATCATAGGGAAACATCGGCGATGGAAAGCTGCTGTGTGGAGTCCCACACAATAAGGTGCAGAGCCTGCTGAAGGCCAGGGTGAATCCAGCCAGTTTGCAGAGGAAAAGGCCATCCAGCTGGCTTTGGCATTACTAAACCAGAGAAATGGGCAGTGCTTTACCTC
>NW_010262345.1:0-35944 GCF_000690775.1 Eurypyga helias
CCCAAACCATTCCGTGATTTTATGAAACACTTTCTATTGTCAGTACAGAGAGAGTCTGTCTAGCCAGCTACAAAGATGAATACTTAGAAGCTGCTCAGCTTTTAGCTGAGACCAAAATCCCTGAGCCAGTGATATAGAATGCATAATACATGGGCTGCTCCTTTCCTCCTTCCCAAGCCACCTGTCTTGCAGGAGCTGGCTGAGGCACACATGTCATCCTCCAGCCATAATTTTTACTGCCGAGTGGTGTGGCCCTGGTTGTTATTTCAGTGGAATAGAGAGAAATCTCCCGGATGCAAAAGTAAATTTAGTGAAGAAACAGGTTTGTTGTCATACTGCAAGAGCACTGGTACTGCCTTGGAGCTCTGCAGAAGCGACATCTGCAGCTGCTACCTCCTGCTTCTGTCCCGTCAGTGTGCCTGAGCCTCAACTCGCCGGGACACAGCTCTGAGAAGTTAGATACTGCAGAAAGCAGATTCATTCCCTCCTCCCTTCTCCCACTTTGCATTAGTGGGGCCTAATGACAGGTATTCAGTATTTCAAACCTTAAGGTTTAAAACCCAGGAGTTCAAAAGTTCATAAGGTTGAACTTTTCTCTTTTTTCATACATAAAGAGAAAATAATACATTTTGGCTTCTTTTACTAGCTTTCTGTTTTTCTGAGCCATTTATTCCTTTCTTCAAGCTCTTCTCCAGAACTTCAAGGGCTTGAAACTTTCTCTTAAATGAAAGCTGAGATTCCTCCCTTTATTGCATGGCTTTGAGTGCAGGAGGCTTTAAAGAAAACATCAAATATTTTGAGACTTATAATAAAATCACATCAGCTGGCAACATGGAGTTATTGTGCCTTTTAATCTGTTTGCTTTCTTTTTCTGTGTTTTTGTTTGTTTGTTTTTGTTGTTGTTGTTTTTCAGCAAGGGGGCAGCATTTCCTTCCCACCCCCACCACCCCCTCCTCCAGGTGGCCCATTGGCTTTGTCCTCTTCTCACATGTCTGAGAATTTGCTGCCGCTGCCACCTCCTCTGCCTTTCTCCAGCTGTCCCCCTCCTCCTGCTCCACCACCTCCTCCAGGAGGACCTCCTCCCCCTCCAGGAGCACCACCTTTCTTCAGCATGGGGATGCCACCCTCTTCAACATCCACCTTCAGCAGCAGTGGCACCGGACTGAAGAAGAAATCTATCCCACAGCCTTCACACCCACTAAAATCCTTCAACTGGGCTAAACTGAGTGAGGTAAGAAATTGCAGTACTCTCAGCAATTAATTTACTTTCTAAATATTAACTCAGTGTTGATTAATGCCCTGAAGTGCGAGATGATGGGAGCGAGTGATACTGTGGCATTCTGTGGGCTGAAGTCAGTGGCAGTCAGTAACTGTGTTGAGGGAGTCTCCCCGGTTCTCCAGCAGTGCAGCATATCTCCTGTGATGAACACGGTGCCGGTTAGATTGAGCCACAGTAGATCTGGACATGCTGGAGGTTAGGCAGGGCTGTAGGGTGACAGAATACATAAGCCAGATCTGGATATCTGTAGGAGTGGTGTGCCAGAGCTGCCCTCACTTGTGTGTCAGGGGTAAGGATGGCCAGAGCCAATGCAGACAAAACATGGTGAGAACCAGCTCCAAAACCAGCTTCTCTACTCTGGCTGGAGTCATCACCAAGGAGAGAAAAGTGGCACGATTCTTCTCACCATTTGTTCATGACCATGAAGGAAGCTGCCCTTCTCTTTGCGTGCTCTGTCTCTTGGCGCTAAAACTTCAAATGGCCAATAAAAACAGAGGACTTGGATTCTTCCTATTGCATTCATTTTCTGCTACCTTGGTTGCCTCTCCTGCCACTCCACTTCTCTCTATTCTTTCTCTCCTTTTTTTTTTTCCCCTCCCCTTCTCTTTAGGTCTTAATATTTTTAAAACTGATTTAGAAAGAAAAAAGTGTCTGTGTTGAGTTTGGATGGCTGCCTAGAAACCCAGGTTCTCTTTTAGACTGAAACTCACCCAGGGCCCAACTCCGGCATTTGAAATGAGTGTCCAGGGACCTCTGGAATGCCACAAGAATTCTCTCTCTCCCTCTCTCCTTTTCTTTAAAATAAAGTGAAGTGAAATATTTGCTGCACCGTCTGTGCTTGTCTGTCAAGGCCACGTGGGGGGTGTGGGAGAGAATGTAAGGACGGGGATTTATTTTCCTTTGCAGAACATGTGACTTAGTGCTCTGAAGAAAAGAAATAATAACTAATATATGTATATATATGAATGTATATGAAAAAGAGAGTCACAGGTGTTTCTGTTTAGTGTACAGTAACTGTACGCTTATCCTGCCCTCTGGTTAGGAGTGAAGGCAGCTGTGCTAATAAAATTGAAGACCTAGGTGGTGAGGTGGGTAAAAGATGCTATTTTGAGGAAGGCAGAATAGTTGGGGAAAGGGGCATAAGAAGGTGGGAGCTCCATTTTGGGGTGTTTGCCACTGTTAGTGTTTTGATCTAGTAAGGTCTCTGCAAAACTGCAGAGGTTTTGATGCAGGTGTCTTGCTTTGTTATTTGGGGTGCACTTTGTTATGGAATTATTTAATTCCACTGACTGCTGGAGGAGGTGATACGTTCTGGCCATCATCATCAGTTAACCTTTCTTTCTGTCCACATGGATATGAATCTTCTGAACATAGTCCTGTTAGGTCAGATGGCCTCATCTTGCTTTTGTTACCACTGTGGGACTTGTGGGTGTTCTCCTGAGCTGTCATAGTAGACACACGTGAACGAAGGCTCAGAACAAGCACACTGGCTGGGAGCAATGTATCTTGAGTTTTTGAGCATGGGAAACTGAGGTCTGGAAGTGTGCGTAGTATTATTGTGGTTTGTGGTAGTGTTTAACATCCAGTTCACATGAATACAAGTTTTCCCCACAAAAACATTTTTAGGGAAAATACATCTGACACTATGCATATGTTTTCCTTTTCTAAAAGTCCAGTCTAGTTAATGAAGAGCATGGACATGTCTGCACCATGCAGCACAGTGATGTGTGGTGACACAGCATTGGAAACAAATCTGTACACACAGTTAAGGCTGCAGCCGCGTCAAATACATTATTCAGCTCTTAGGTATCTCTGAATACTGTTTAGACCATCCTTCTTAAAGCAGTTAGTAATGAGTCTCTCTCCTAAGATTTCTTAAGTGAAGATGGTGCCAGGATGATGCCAACATGAGTGAAGCCTTTCCTGTCCATGCAGCCAGCCTCAAGGGAGTGAGAGAAACCCGACAGAGCCTGAGAGGAGTGTGGACGGGGCTGGCTGAGAGGGATTTGTCTGTGATACACTTTCTCAGTAGTGGAATCACAGCTGTTCTCCCGGGCACTTCATATGACACCTTTCTTCCCAATGCTGATATTGACTTTGGAAGGAAAAGACTGAGCTGTTGGGTGTTAGGAGAATGATCAAATGTATTTAAACTCTTAGCAGTTGACAATAACAGATTGTCCACAGTCCTCATGGGCACCATGAAAAAAGGTTTGAGTGGAAAGTATTTTGTGCTTCTAACAAGGAAAATCCAGCAACCCACTAATTTCCTTTGAAAATTAAAGATTTTGCACTAGCTTTGATGTGAGCTGATGATCAGTGGCGAAGCCATTCAGACGCATGGATGGGCCGAGTTCTGGTGAAGCCCTTCCACACCACAGTTCCATTCATATGGCACTGTAGCGTCGTCTGTGAATTCCATTCATACAGCACACCAGTAGTGCTGGTGCCAAGGATCTCTGCTTCTTAAGAAAAAGATATTGCAATGTAACCACTGTAATGTCCTGGAAAGATTCCTTCCTTTGTTTCTGGACAGCAAGTGGAGTTTGCTCTCCCACTCTGAATTTTACAAAACACCCAGGGTCAAACATGGACCAGACATTTATGGTTAATCCATAAATGGATTGGAAAGACTGGTTTCAAGCACACTGGAAGTATGGATTAATATAATTACCTCTTTAATAAATACAAACATACTGATTAGAAGTTATCAGAGTAAATCAAGTTAACCTTCAGCTGCACTGCTTGTTATCTCATGGCTGGAGAAGCAGCTTCCAATTAGGAGTTAGGCTGGTAATGACTCTAGTCAGTGATCTGAAAGGGACTTTCTTTAGCCAGCCATAAATAGACCTGGGTGAAATTGTCTCAGAGGAAAGGTATTTGTTCTGTATACTACATAGGATTAAAAAAATAATAATGCTATACTCCCCCACCCCAAAAAATAATCACATAAACAGGTGTTCATTGTGACACTAATTAAAAAAAAAAAAAAGGTTCTGTAATGTTACTGATGATTCTGATTTTTGGAACTTTCTTCCCAAAAGCAATCTGAGGGTCATGATGAACAATGACACAGTACTGCTGCCAGAGATTCAAAACTGATGGAAGAATTTCTACAAAATCTCAATGTGAAGCTACTCATAATAGCCTTGGTGGTGCCTAGTCCTACAGTGTGATAAAAGAGCTGTCTCAATTAACAAACATGCCAGAAATACAATTTTTGCTCAAAGTGGATTTTTCTTACACTGAGGAAAGGATCTGATACCAAGAGGGAAATTTGAAAAATGCACTCTGTGCATTTTTGAATACTCCGTATTCAAAATTCATAATGGGATTAGAAATCAAAATTATAAGTTGAATTTTGAATACTCCGTATTCATTTTGAATACTCCGTATTCAAATTCATAATGGGATTAGAAATCAAAATTATAAGTTGCTTCACATTTTGATGCTCACTGTTTTACAAATATTAACATACTAATAAGCAGTATTGCCTGCTCCAGTATTCACAGGACACTCATAGTTTCTATGGTTTCTCTAGACTTGCAGGACAAATGAAAGGCTTTGCCAAGGTACTGTAAGTTTTCACTCATGCTGTGAGGTTGTTGAGGCATGATGGACTTTGGTGGCTTGCAGAGTATCACTGTTTGCCTTTCAGGGTAAATAAAATCATCTGTTAGATGTAGCAGAGGACAGCTTGATATGATTTGTAGCTCCATGAAACACTGTCATTCTCTAATCATGGTAGGTCTCTTGGCAAATTGGGCTTCATTACAAAGGTGGAATGATGTTGTGGTTTAGGCCCAGATGGCACCTAAGCACCACAAAGCCACTCGCTCACTCCTCCCCGATGGGATGGGAGGAGAAAATGTAAGGAAAGGCTCGTGGGTCAAGACAAGGACAGGGAGGGATCACTCACCAGTTATGGACATGGGCAGAACAGGCTCCACTTGGGAGAAAAAAAGTCAATTTAATTAGTTATCAATCAAATCAGAGTAGGACAATGACAGACAAAACCAGATCTTAAAACACCTTCCCCCCATCCCTCCTTTCTGCCTGAGCTCAGCTTTGCTCCCCATTTCTCTACCTCCTCCCCTCCAGCAGTGAGGGGAATGGGGGTTGTGGTCTGTCCATCACATATTGTCTCTGCTGATTCTTCCTCCTCACACTTTGCCCCTGCTCCAGCATGGAGTCCCTCCCACGGGAGACAGTCCTCCACCAACCTCCATGGCATGAGTCCTTCCTACAGTCTGCAGTTATTCACAAACTGCTCCAGCATGGGTCCCTTCTATGGGGAGCAGTCCTTCAGGAGGAGCCTGCTCCAGCACAGCCTTCCCACAAGTCATGGCCTCCTTTGAGCATCCCTCTGCTCCGGCATGGAGCCCTCCCCCGGCTGCAGGGGCATCTTTGCTCCTCCATGACCCTCCATGGCTGCAGGGGCACAGCCTGCCTTCTCACCATGGGCTGATGGGGAACCTCTGCTCCAGGCACCTCCTCCCGCCTTTCTGCACTGACCTGGGTGTCTGCCTGGTTGTCTCTTGCACGTCCCACTACTCTCTTCACTGCAGGTTTTTCACAGCAGGTATTTTCCCCCCTCAAATATGTTATCCCAGCAGTGCTACCACCATCACTGATGGGCTCAGCTGTGGCCAGAGGCAGGTCTGACTTGGAGCCAGGGAGCTTCTAGCAGCTTCTCACGGGAGCCAGCTCTGGTTGCTCCCCCACTACAAAAACCCCACCACACAAACCCAAGACCAGTGACATAACTGCAGCGCTTACAGTGAGGAAATTGTTAAATGCAATGTACCAAAAACTCAGCTTGATGGAGAAAACACCTTGTCAATACTTGTCCTGCTAATAAGACGTTTCCTTTCCTAGTATGTGCTACCACTTTGCTAGGGATTGCTGGGAAATGTAGTTCGTAAGATTTGCTTCTCAAAAGGGGCTGAGACTTTGCAAAGCAGAGGAACCACAGATCTGGGAAGATTTGTATGATGAATGAATAAATAAATAAACACAGGGAGAAAAGCATCTTACAGCTGAAGTGACTTTTTTTTTCCTTTTTTTTTTTTTTAAGGAGAGAGAAAAAAGGAAAGAAGAAATAAAGAATTTACTGTATTTTAAAATTGTTATTTAGGGACCATAAATATTTTTTATGGTGCTGAGGGAATCATTTATCATAGCAACCACATTATGCAAGCCTGTTTCTCTTAAAACACTCAGTCTCTCTGGCTGATGACAAGGAACTATCAGCCAGTTAATCCATAACTGAGTAGCAAGAGCTCAGTGTAGGAAATTATCTGGCAGCAGCATGAAAGTTTTCAAGGGCAGAGCTTAGGGTAGAAATAGAAAGGACAGCCCCAGTGTGTTTTGTGTAACAAAGGTTGTTTATAGGTCTGCCTGCTTCGTTTTTTCTTTGCCTGATTAGCCCATTTGGTTTTTAAGCACTAAAGCTGGGTTGCTGGGGTCAAAGTTCTGTATGTACACACCATTGCAATGGGGGCTGCATTGGAATTTGTCTTTCTACTGCAAGTAGCATACAAACCATCCTGTACAGGACCAGATTAAGACCTGGGTCTTAAAATGAATCTGAATTGAGAATTATTTTCACTTCCTTGGGTTTTTTTTCTGGAAAGTATAGAGAAGAACTACTCTCTGCAATCCCTTTGTAAGTCTCAGATCTGCCCATTTTGGCACCTCTGCAATTCATTCAGACTAGCCTGTTCTGTAGCACGTTTTCAGTGTTCTTGCCATTTGTGGGGAAACTTCACTCCCATGAGTTTTGCAGCTGGACAGGTGGGTGGGCAAGACTCTCATGAGTAGCTGTCTCTTGAGTCACATCCAGCTCTCTGCCAAACAACATACAGCTTTTTGGCATCCTTGGAGCTCTATCCCAGTGATGACTCTGAGGACTGCCTGCTCCTGAAGTCATGTCCACTGGCTACTGTCAAGAAATATTCTTCCACTTCAGTGTTTGATGGGACAATGTGAAACAGTGAGAGACTCGGAGAACTGCTCTGCCATTTAAATACATCCCTCAGGATTTACAATTCAAGGTTTATAAAGCCAGCCTGGAAATTGAATGAGTATGAACACTGCCTGGATGCTTCTGGCTAAGATTGGCAGTAGACTCCAGGGTTAGGATAAAATGAAAATTAACTTTGTTTCCTATTCCTTTGGTTGAGATGAGTCTCCCAAACTCGTTAGTCATGTTTCAGTCACAAGGTCATGTTTTTCCTACTATGGAGAAGAGCCAGGCTGATTCCTAGGAATGATACCATGATATTGGTGAGCCTGTTGAGGGATGGGTGCTGTTCTCCTGTGGTATATGCCCTCACTGTAAATAGCACTGTAGACACCCCTCCCTGCCCTCAGGCACTCACAGGTTGCCACTGGAGGGAGGGTGTTGGTTTTCTTCCACTGTGTCTGCCCTGCCAGGAATTTCCTCCAGAAAACTTCACACTTTTATTTCCCCCTTATTTCATCCTCCCATCAGGTGTTTTTCCTTGCTCCTTGAGCCTTGTGGCTTAGCACATTTCCCTCATTCCTTTGATGATGGTGAATGGGAAGTAGAGCCTGTTCCTAATTAGTTCTGATAATGAAGTGTTAACGCACTTTGCTGTGTAGGTACAAGTCAGGTACTTCAGAGCTGGAGCTTGTGTGAGGTTTTCATTGCTATTGCTTGCTGTTCCTGGCTTTCTCAGCATGAGTGGTTTGCCAGCTCTTCATCTCCTGGGGTTTGCTTAGGTCCCTCTACAATCCCTTCCACCCATTTCCTTTTTCTTTTAATCAACACCTTTGCTATTTTTCCAGTTAATAAAGTGCAGTACATGTACACTTCATTAAATGAACTGAAAGACAGTGTTGTCAGTTATAAAGGGCAAGTTTTCCTTTTCTGAATGGGTAGTTGCCCAAAGCTTGTCCCACACAACGTGCACCTTAAATATCAATGGGATGGAGAAATAGTTCAGTCTTTGTGTCCTCTCTGCCAGCAAGGACACCTGTCCTGAGAATGTCAGCAGGAGATTCCAAGGCTGTCTCCTAGTTTAGGATGTCTGCTGATTAGCTAATTCACATGCTAGAAGAGCTTATTTGGTCCAGGGTTTGTGGACAGCAAAGTTGGAGGAGGAGTGTGTGCCTGTCTCCCTCCATGATAACCATCTGCCGGACAGTTACAATTCCCTGGCATTCAGGATAATGTGTCACATGGATTGTGAACATTTCCAGTTAGGTGGATGATGCTCTTTTAGAGATCTGCATATAGTTTGTGTCAGTCTGAGTCAATAAAGAACTCGTGTAGACAGAGGAGATCATGTAGTAGGAAACAATTAGACTTCAAAGACTCAGAGCCTTAAAAGTAAAATAAAGTCTTAAACTACTTTCACAGGCAGGCAGAATGAAAACCAAACACCCTTTGGGGTTTACAACAGAACCTGGCAAAATTTGCAGAAGGGAAGATGTGTCTGGGGTTTGTCATGCATCAGTACCCTTCCTAAGCTTTTTCCTCATGATGGTAACACTTCTTTCAGTGTGACCACAGTCATTCTGTTAGATAGATGGCCACTCTTGAAAGGAAACACTGTGGGATCATGGCTATTGCTTGAGATGTGGTCTGCTAGTCTTGGAATGTGCCCTTTCATCAGAGGCTTGCTGTGATGAAAAATACAAAATACTTAGTATGTTTAAAAAAAAACCCAAAACACCACTATGTTTTTTTTGCCTTTTACTCTTGAAACAAAGTGTGCCCTCTAAATTGACAGCAGCAGTACACAGGAATATTGCCAGTGAGTGGGAGAGAATGATCTGTCCAAATGGGATTGGATGTTATTAGCTAAAAGTTTTTGCCATCTCATTAAAATATGACCTTTTCTTTCAGGAGAGGATCCATGGCACAATCTGGAATGAGATTGATGATTTAAAAGCGTTCAAGGTGCTGGATCTAGAAGATTTTGAAAAGATGTTCTCCGCCTATCAGAGACACCAGGTAGGGGTGAACTCTTCCACACCTTGTCTTCCTTGAATTTCTGAAGGAGAAAAGAACACATGATGTGGGCCCTTGTCCACCTGCAGGCAGGCTGCATCATTTGCTGCTCTGCCAGTGTTCAAAAACTCACGAGACTAAAAGAAATGGGGAGGTCATGTAGGGCAGAGTTTATCCTCCTGTTACCAACATACTTCATGCTAATGGGCAGCTCTCAGAGACAGCAGCTCCCAACAGGTAATGCTTTATTTGATCTCAGCAGCTGCTGGCTTCCAAAAGCTCTGGAGCTTTGCATTCATGCTTGATATCCATTTTTCTGTTTCTCCTATTCATCCAGAGAAAAAGTCCATAGTTGCCCTTTCACTATGCCAGATGACTGAATTGTCTTTTGCTTTGTCTATTTTTCTTAAACAGTCAACTGACCCAACTGGCTAGGTGACAGAAACTGTCTGAATTACAGATTATAACACAAACAACATACTTAAAAGCAGAAATCTATGAGAATGTCTTTTTTTTTTTCCTCTTTTTTTCTTGGAAAGCAAGTCACCTTCAATCTGTCTATCTCTGCTGAATTAGGTTTAGCAGGAGGGGGATTGTACTTGCACTCCCTGAACTCCCTCAGGTTGCCTTTGCTTTTGGAATGTGTGTGGAGAAATTGAATCTTTTGTACTCTGCAGAACTAGATCATTGCTCTGAAGTTCTAGCAAAAGACACAGACATGATTGCCATAAACATCTTTTATGATTAGGCATTACAGTGATGATGACTACTTCATTGACATCGTGATTAACTTATTCAGTACCTTAAAATTAACAAACAAACCCTTTGTCTTTGGACTTTCCGTCTGTTCCCTTCTCTCTCAGTTTTCTATCTAACCCAATAAACATAATGAATAACTCTTCTGATTTACTAGCTCACAGCCACGTAGATAAACATCCCAAGTTGAACTTGAAGAATGTGAAATTACCCATTGCATGATGAGATTTCATCTCTCATCCTGCTCCTGCAATTAGCTGTTGCTGTTTCAGTGAGTCCCTCTCTTTTTCTGTGAATACCATTACCTGAAACAAGAACCCAGTTCACAGAGGGGAAGAAAGACATGTGAGACTTCATGGATGTTACAAGATTGGACTTAGAGCCTGTGCCAACAGCTTAGCTGTGGTGGTGAGCTCCCAGTTGCCTTGCAAGTAGCCTGACTGTCATCTGTGCCCATGAGTAGCCATGGCAGCATCAAGGTGCCATTCCAATGTCTCAGGTACAAACATCACGGCTTCCTCACTAGAAATGACCTTGCAAAGCCTTGCTTCCTTTGGGCCTCAAAATCCAAAGCCAAAGCTGTCCTGGTTTGCCAACTCTCAGTTAGAATCATAATATTTATGGCTGTGTTACCAATCACAGAAAAGCAGCCTGGCCTATTCAACCGTAAACTAACCCGACCCTTACCCCTGCCCACTGGAATGGAGCCATCATCTCAGTGACCTACATGGGTCCCAGAACAGTTCTCTTCCATCCTCATTAAACACACTTTATGACAGTGGCTCCAGACACTTAGAGTGTCACTTATGTGAGCTACTATTTTTGTGTAGTTAGGTGTATTGATGCCCTTCCAGCTTTCATTGAGGGTTTGGAGTTTTTTTCTCCCTTAATATTCCATTGCTTTATGTGATATGTTCTTTTTCATCCATACTCACTCCAGTATGAACTGAATTCCAATCAACAAGTCCTCATCAATTTTCTTTTTCCTTTTTTTTTTTTTTTTTTAAAGATCAGGCAACCAAAATTTTTTTTGAATCAAAATCTTACAAGAACTTTTCCAGTTGATTCACACTTAGTCTTTTCTCCTCTTTTATTTTTGAAAATACTCCACTCTGGCCAAGTATGTGTTTACCCTGGGTTTGTGACTTTTAAACTTCATCCAAATGTCTGTAAAGAAAAATGTCACCGCAAAGCCCTGCTCTTTTGCATCTGAAATGTTGAATGAGTACAGATAAAGACATTTCTTTCTATGCTGTTATTAACGTGATCTTTTTTTTTCCCAGTTTCATTTACATTAAACAGCTTTTCTTTTTTCTTCATTTTTTTAATGACAGAAGGTCTCTTCTTCTCACTCAAGCCCAGTGTATCATTTTTTGTGACTCTGAGGGAAAGCAGAATTGTCCAGTGTACAGAATGCTGGACCAAGAATCCTTAGGCTTATTTTTTGACCTTACTCCAGTCTTACTGTGTAATACTGACCTTTTGATTCAGTATAGCTGGTGTTTTCCTGGAGTATGGAATATGCTGTGAAATAGTTGGTGTCTGTCACCCCGTAGTGCTGTAAGACTTCTTTGGTAGTTACAGAGTGCTTTCAAAATACTTGGCTATAAGTTGTTAAAGGATATAAGGGGCCTTTGAAACAAATTGTCGCTGATAATGGTAAACTGTGCCAGTGCATCAAGAGAGCAGAACTGACCCTCTAGTTTTAACCTTGGCCGTTCTTTCAGTAAGGCTCAGGTCTAGATTTGTAAAGGTATTTAAGCATTATACTAGTTAATGTTTTAAGACCTAAGAGGTTTATGCTTTGGAGGCTGAATTTATTCCTTTCAGAAAAGACCTAAAACTCTTAGTTTTCCCCAACATCTGCCAATTTAAACTATGCAATGAAATGCTGAAATACCTTTGAATCATCTGGGCCAGTATTACTTGCTAAGCAGTTTATTCTCTTAGAAAACAGCGTGTGTCTATATTCGGCTGCCTCGTTAAACTTGTTGTCTTTCTCTGTACCTAATTTTTGGCCTGTTTCCTTCTTTGTTGCTTGTGGCTGCTGCCTGCGTAGGACCTGCTAACTAACCCTTCCTCCTGTAAGCAGGTGAGTATCATTGTCTGCCTCCTGATCCTCTTACAGTGTGTGAGAAGGTGAATTCCTGCGCCATGCCGTTATGGGGTCATGACTTATCTCATGCTACTCTTCATGTGCCCTTGCACCTCTACTTTCTAGCTGGGGAAGGTGGTACTTAAAAGTCCTTATTTGTATTAGCTCTGTGATAGGAATTAGTTCCTGTTCTTTCACTTAGCTATAACCTCACTGTGGTTTCTGCTGGTGTCTGTAGTCCCCTTTTTGATGATCCTGAGGAAAAAGACTGTGGACAAAGTAGAATGGGAATGTGAACTCTCCCTTAACCAAAGTAACAGTGTCTCTAGTGGAGAACAAAAGGGGCTCTCAGGGAGCCTTTGCTCCCACAGTTCTCATCTGCGGTCCATCTGCTTTGGACAGTACCAAAGTCTCCAGATGTATTCGCTAACCACAGACTTTCTGATAACGAAAATCTTTCTTTCTGTAGAACTGGAAGGCACTTTGGTTGGGCTGAAGGATTTGTGCCAGCTGAGGAGCAGAAGGGGTAGACTGGAGGAAAGCCTTCTTCATTTCAAACTGCTGAAACCCTCAGAAAGTTCAGTGAAAGACTGAAGTGGTGCTTAGATGAGGCAGAGATATCAGACTGCTCGTATGTCTTCAAACAGGCTACCTCTCAATTTATTAATCATCTTAAGTAAAATTCTTGGCAACACTTTTGGGAAGAGCCCTACTCTCAGAAGAGGGTTGTTCACATGTCATCACAAGTGTCTCCGGTGGCTTCAGAAGACAGTAGTCTCCACCATGAATGCTCAGGGAACTGTATGTGGAAAGTCTGGTCAGGACCTCTGCCACAGGGTCAGGCTAATACATGGCTCTGGGCCATTTACTGGCTTTCATCTTGGCAATGCGCGCCATGAAAGAAGTAAATACGGTAGAAATAGTTCCCTAAAGTATTGATAATTACTGGAACCTAGGGTGCAGCCATGGTACCAGACCACAAGTTCTGCAGCTAAACAAAATAAAACTGTATTTGAAACAGGGCAGCAATATGATGAACACATTCTGCATGTCTAGTTATCCCAGCACTGAAATTTTAGTTAATTTTTTGAATTTGCAGTTAAAACCTCGAATCTGAAATACTTGAAGCACATATTATGTTATCCCAGATGGAAAGTTGGTAAAGAATGATGGGGTAAAACTTTAGGGATTTTGTCTGTCAGGCTGACAACAGTTCCAACTACTCTTGCTTTGTGTGCTTGGTCTGTCTCACAAAAGCTGGTCACTACTGCCCCCTTGCTCCTCTTGTGCCGTGTCTAAGAAAATGCAGGTAGTCCACATGCAATCTGTTTTCCTTTGGCTGAACTGGCAATCTGGCTTCAGTAAAACCTGAGGCTTCATCTGCTTTTGCTTACACACAACTCCAAGTATCTATAAATATCTCTCTCCTCAATATGAGTTGTCGAGAATATATTTTCAGATGAGACTAGCCCACTCCTTATGACCAGGGATTGGGCCATGTCTGAATGGTTCAAGTTATTCATCAGTGTTCAGCCTTGTGGGTTGGGGAAATGGAAATGCCATGGAGGACTATTATACCAACCCCTGCAGGCTACACAGCTTTAGTGAAAGCCATCTAAACCCTCACTCCACATACACAGCCAAATCCTGAAACAATTTGATTCTTTTCCTTGGTACGGGTGCTGGTTAACACTAACCAGGTGTTTTTGTCTGCAAACACTGACTAGTGAGGGACAGTGAAGCTTTTGAACCAAGACCACAGATCAGCGAGGACCTTTCTGACCTTCAACCACTGCCTACCTCCCCATTCCCCTGACTTCCTCCCAACAAAATGAGGAGACTCAGGAAAACTTCTCTATATGCCAGTTTATACTGGAGGTGCCCTGCTTTTTTGTTTTGTTAGTTGCTCTCTCACAAATAATAAGCTTGCCCAATGTCCATGTTTTCCCTTTTTGGAAACACTATTTGAATTATCAAGTAAAGTTGCCTTTTTTTTTTTTTTTCCCTGCCAAGCTAGCCACTTTGGGCACATCCAGCAGAATGATTGTGTGCATGTCTTCAGCTGGTGCATTGTACCTGCTTAGAGATGCCACTTGGTATCAGTCGTGGCTCACTGCAGCACATTTGGATGTGGTTGTACAAATCCCTTGTGTATCCAGGAGCAACACAGGCTCATTTTAGCTGATTGTACCAAGAACTCAAATGGCAACTAGTAATATGATTTCTATGATTTACATTCTACTCTCAAATATTTGGGCGTCAAAATCTCTTGGAGTGGGTTAGCCATGCTGATATAAGTAAGCCCTGAGCTGCAGAACTCTGAGTCCTGGGAGTGAATCCTGGGAAGCAGAATGCTTGCCATGATCTTTCCCTCGGTATCTGCTGTTGACCACTCTCACAGACAGGATACTGGCGCAGATGGACCTTTTGATCTGACTCTGCCTGCTTGCTGTCAGAGAAAGAAGGAAGTCATGTTGCTAATTTGATGAGTGTATTCAAAGCTAGATTATCTTGGTAAATCTCAAAATCTCAAGGCATGATAAGATGGATATCACGGAAAGGTGTTTTGAAGAGGTTCCAGCAGTAGTTAGCTGGGAAAATAAAAACTGTTCTGTTTCTAGTTCCCTCTTCTCTCTTGGTAACTAGAGAACTATTTTTGAGGATTAACACCTTTTATCATTACTTCTATTTCCCTTTAAGGAATGGTCTTAAAGAGACTCAAAGTAACTACAGAAAGCCAGTCTCTGAAAGTTAAAGTCCCATGATTCTGGTATGTAGGCAGGACAAAAAGACAGAGACTTCTGGATGGCCAGACTGGGTTTGCAGATAGTTTCTCTCTGGGTGCTGTGACATGTATTTTGGACAAGGATTTTCCAGGTTTTTTCCAGGTGATGAGTTTGGCAATAGGGTTATACAGAAAACTTTGAAACAGGGCGGTTTCTGTATGATTAAAGGTATTAATTTAAAAAAGAGAGGCTGTTCTAGATACAGATGTTGACCATTTAGTAAGACACATTTGGTAAGATAAATACTTGCCCTACTGTTTGCATCTCTCATATAATATGGATTGGACTGGTCCAGGGGCAGCCTTAAGAGATGACGGAAGGATTTTTTCCTAATTGTGCTGCAGCCTTTCAAGAATGCTGTGTAACCTCTGCAAGAGGCATCTGCTGAAGGATATCCTGTGACACCAGTGGGCTTTACCATAATGTGCCTGATTTTCCTGTCATGCCAGTTTTGCACATTAACATAATAACACAACTGTTGGTAGAGTCAGTCCAATAGGTCAGAATCAAGTCCAGTATTTGGAAGCAAAGATGATCTCATAGGTGGTACTGAATGACTTCTGTTTGTCTAGTATTACAGTATTTACCTACATGTCTTCTGCCCTTCTTGCCTCCTTTTTTCTCCCTGTGGGTGGATTTTCCCAGTTTGGGATAGGTTTTGATCCTTATACTTGACTAAGTCTAGCAGTCTTGGGTAAGAACCATAATACTGATTGTCTTCCCTCCCTTTTAAATTATCTGCAGAAAGAGATGGGTTCAACAGAAGACCTTTACCTCTCCACACGAAAAGTGAAAGAGCTCTCTGTGATTGATGGTCGGAGAGCCCAGAATTGTGTCATCCTCCTTTCCAAGTAAGTATGCTAAGCCTTAGCTCACAGGGTATGCCATGGTCTGTGTAGAGGGAAGAGGGGATGGAATTAAACAAATGGACATGTTTCTTTTCCCAGCTATACCTGCTGTCTAATACTGCAGAGCTTCAGAGAAACCTCTCTTGCAGTGCCATAAAAGTTCGTCTCTCTGAAGCATTAGCTCACTTAATGAACATATGTATGCACACATTTTGTGTATCACACACCAGGATATGACTCATCACCAGAATACTATCGATACTCACAGGTAGATGAGAGCAGCTCATTGGCAGTGCTTGAACTTCACTCTAAGTGATGTGTCCCCCTGTGCTCTGTGTGTGTCATTTGTCTCTGTTCTGTATGTTTCTTTCTAAATGTTGCGCGGAGCATCTCCCTGAAATACAGCAGAGCTCAGACTGATGTTCATCTTTGTAATTTTGACTCTTGGTGAGAAGAGAGGTAAATGTAAGAAGATATATTCAATAACTAGGTCTTGTATTTGTAAATTAGGTTTTGGAAGCTGGGAGTTCCATTTGCATGGTCCTGCAATGACTAATGCCTTCAAATGCTGTGACAGCAGAGCACTCTATGTGCTTTTATGGTCTTTCTACCAACATGAGTGCTGGGCTGGATGTCTATCACTAAATATCAAATTTGTGCAGCCACTGATGCACCCCAGAAAGTTGCCTTTCCTACCAGAGGAGGGACAGCAAGGCTGGAGACAGGACCTGGGAAAGCTGTGGCAGTACTGACCAATAAAACTGTTTCACCGATCAAAAGAAATACGGGTTCCTATGGATGTGATTGCTTGTAGGCACTAGCAAGCTAACAGTTAAAAGCAGAGTTGCAGCCAGACCACCAGGACTGGAGTGAGTTCTTTCCATTGCTCAGTGAAACCCATGGAGGCTCTCATTATGCTACTTAGGTGGCATTAGCCTGCGTGTCAGCAGGACCCCCACCACTCAAACCAGTGATGAGAGAAGGCTTACATTTCGCCCTCTGCAGCAGTTGCCAACCCATGTCTTTGCTGGTGTTGGCAGCTGACTGCAGGCTGTGGCAGAGGAATGGGGAGGCATAGGGACAACAGGATTTTCATGCTGTTTGACAGACCTGCTGAAGTGTGTCTGGGGTTCAGATTAACTCATATAAGCAGGTGGAACATTTCCTAGAAGTGGTAACATAATGTGTGCAGGTGGCAGGGCTGAGAAAGGTCCAGGAAGCTGGGCTGTGACTTGGTATGACATTAGATATTTATTTGTAAAAATCTTCTATGACCAAAACAAAGCAGCGTGGATGGCAGCAGTCATGTTTTTTGCCATTCACCTCTTCTGCTATGCAAGGCTGACCCATTGTTACCTGAGAGGAATCCTCTCTAAACAGTTAGGGGAAGAAAGGACAGTCTCTGTGGTTTCTCTTCAAGTCTGTTGCCTGCAGCAAAGTGGCGTTCAAGCGTGTACCTTGCACTTCGGGGTGCACAGCGTGTGATTGCTCCAGGTATGCCATGAGGCCAGTCACCTCAAGCTGCTAGTCTGGGCTCAAACCAGAAGTCAAAAGCTGTGTTTTGTGACTGGCAACTTCTCCACTAGGAATATCCTGGTCTTACTGTTAGCAGACCTCACAGGGATGATAGAGATTCAGAGAATGAGCTTGCTGTCCGAAAGGAGACTGCCAGTTTGCACTTTGCCCTCTGGGGGGGGACTTTTTACAAGGGCCTGTAGTGACAGGACGAGCGGTAATGGGTTTAAATTGAAAGTGGGGAGGTTTAGATTGGATATCAGGAAGAAGTTCTTCATGGAGAGGGTGGTGAGGCACTGGAACAGGTTGCCCAGAGAAGCTGTGGATGCCCCATCCCTGGAAGTGTTCAAGACCAGGCTGGATGAGGCTTTGAGCAACCTGGTCTAGTGGGAGGTGTCCCTGCCCATGGCAGGGGGGTTGGAACTAGATGATCTTTAAGGTCCCTTGCAACCCAAACCATTCTGTGATTCTGTGGTTCTCTTAACTTCGCTGTGCTGCACTTTGGGAAACACCAGTCACCAGGGCTGTCACTGGCTTAGACTATTTAATGTTTGTAACAGATCATGTTACATCCAGGATAACAGAAATACTTTACAGCTTGGCCCAGAATTGCTGTTCTACCACAAACTTTGCTTTTAAATGCAACTAGAAGTGCAAAAATCTTTGGGAAATAAAATGGCACCTCTACATTCATGCCTTTTGTTGCTCTTCGTGCTTATAAGGGTCTATTATTAAAGACAGCAACTGGGAGGATTGGCTGCAGACAATAATTGAAAGGGTTTTATGACTCCTTTGCAGTTTTATTAATTACCTGACTTCTTCCTCCTTTAGTTTAAACCCTGAAGGAGAGACACCTCCAGCCAAATCACCTCTGGCTGCCTCCATGCCTTTGCTGCTCCTGCAGCACACCTTACACGTGTGCATGTGGGTGTGCACACATGCACAGTGAGAGGGGATTTAAAACTGGTGACAAACAAAGAGAGTTTGTGCAACCCTGAGCTGCACCCCCAGCTTTCAGGTTGCCACAGTATCTGCCAACAGCTGTTTCCAATTGACTCTTACTGTGCATATATCCCTGTAGTTTATTCCCCCTTTGTTTACACTAAACTGTCGTGTCCTTTAAAGTAAAATAGCGGCATGGGTTGGGTTTTCCTTCCCTCCACTACTCAAATGTTTTTGTTTTACTAACACTGTGTTAGAAGGGGTCAGGCAGAGCTCATATTTCATATGGTCCAACAAGCCAAAACCTAGCTAGAGTGAGAAGTGGATGTCTCTCGCTTTCTTTTTCAGAGAGACTGAAGTATGGTAGACTGAAAAGAGGAAAATTGAATTGCTAGCTGATATTTGCTGATAGTTAACAGATTTGTAAGCCATCCTCCCCATTCTCATCTCTATTTTCATTTTTTAACAAAAAGCTCTATTTCAATTCCTTGATAGCAGCATCTCTCACTTTTCCTGCAGTAAAAGAATGTAATTGTCCTTGTTTAAAGGAGTCTGATGAATCCACATCAAAGTTCTGTACCATAGGCCAACTGTAAAGGCTTGAATAGGCACAAGATCACTTTATCTCACAGTATTTCCAGTAGGCCATAATTCAACCAGGACATGGAACCATCTGCCTGTGGTGCGTCCAGGCGCCCACCAGCTTCAAATCTGGCTTTCTTAATGGTGTTTCCAACATACAGTTATTTCTGTCACACTGGAAATCTGCTATCCCTCATGAATTTCCTGATGTCTTCACTTTCTACCAGGCTGGAGATTTACAGTCAGCCTTGTGTGGTCTGGAAGAGTCATCCCAGATCCCTGAATTTTCCTGCTTTCACCTAGCAGCTGGAAATTTCTCTGATCTCCATCACCAGTATGGCTTCTCTCTGCCTCCATTACTTTAGTAACAGCTGGTATTTTCACTGCTCTATTGTTTTTGTTGTACCATATATTTAAAGGTTCCTTGTAGAACATGCCTGAGACATGTGTCTCTTACTGTCTTGCACTATGAATGCTCCAGAGAGGTCCAGTTCTATGAGACTGCTCAAAAGAAGGCTGAACATATACTTACGGAACTTTTTTGTGCAAATTATTTTGCATGAGTTCCAGCAAAATGATTGTGTCAGTGTTGTTCTGAGGCATGTTTGTTATTCCTGTGGCCCAGCTAGTCAGCAGTAACCCTCTCAAAAGGCTGGAAACAGTAGGAGTGCTAGAAAAATGTCATAAAACCAGCAGTAGCAGAAGGCAGAATCTGACTACACAAAAATAGTTTTAAATGTGAATATGACAGTAGATAGGTACTAACAGGCAGCATTACCAAATGGTTGTGGCTTTCATGATTGTCAGTTCAAATATCTATTAATAAGGAGAAGGGGCTTGTGGAGGATTTCCAACCAGAATACTAAAGAGACCAATTATTTTTCTCACATAGCTGTGCCTCCTCAGTGCTTCTAAACCCTTTCAGTTCAGACATTAAGAGGACCATTCAGCCAATGTCAGTCTCTGTGTACTGCCTCTGCTGTGCCCCCAGTCCCCGTGTGCCTTTCTGCCATGTGACTATACAGTGTTCACCATTATTTCAAGGTAGATTCCCAGCAGCATGATATTTTGGGTTACAGATCATACCTTTATACAGAAGCAGGTCATTGGACTCATCAGTTCAGTCCCTCACTGTGCTGTCTTGAAAAATACTAGGCAATAGACAGTGCTTCCTGGGTTCCTGGAGCCATACTCTGTTTTGAAGTTAAGGTCCACAATAAATGGCTTTACCTGCTCTTCTGAGTATGATAAACCCCAAGGTTAAACTGAGCACATCACTCAGTGCCATCCTGTCTTAGATCACAACTAAGAACCTGTAGGTAGGGTTGTGATAAAAGATGAACCACTGCCTCATCATATGTCACTGTAATTTGGGGATTCCCAAGTTTGGCCCTGCTTTGCTCTGCTTCACTCAGAAAGATGGCCATCCCCAGGTCCTTCTTGGTAGGAAGTTGGATGCAAAGTAGCGTGGTGAGCTACTTTTCATGAGCCTTTGCTGAAGGAGGAAAAGAAAAGCCTGTTTCTTTATGCACTTGGCAGAACAATTTCACAGTGAAGTGCTGAAAAGCACTGATGGAATCTTTCCCAATATGTTGATATACTGGTGTACGATGTACCTGGTAAAATGTCCCAACTGTTGTTCCCAAAAGATTAAGGCACTGTCGTCTTCACTGATGAATTGTCAGCTGAGACAAAAGGATGTGAAAAGAGCGGCTGCATCTTTCTGTCTTCTGGCTGAATGTGCAGTTAGACCAGACTGACTCTTGAATGCTGCTTCCGAGAGCAGGGAAACATCTCTTTTTCCTGCCTTTATGGGGTAGTGACAATGAGTATTCCCAAAATGTAGTTACTTAACAGCCTGCAGCCTGGCAGTTGTACAGAGCCTTAGGAGAGTTCAGGAGTTGGGGAAAGCTTATGTGCCAGTCACAGAGTTTGGGAGTGAAGTGACTCACAGCCTGTGTGAAATGAGTTGTGTAGATGGAGAAGTCTGCAATCAGTAACAGCTAAGATTTGGGTGAGCTATACAAGCTGGCCTTAGGATGCATCCAAGTATCAATCAGTGCCTCTCATTGCCACAGCTACTACTACCAGCATCTTTTGGAAGCACAGTGGTTCCATCCAGCCTGAAGCAGAAAATGGCCGTGATATATGATAATCAGTCCTTGTCTCAAAGATAGGAGGAGTGGAATTGCAGTCCCTATAGTATGGGAGTCTAATGTAGCTGCAACAAAACGCCACGTTTTCTGGTAGTAGGCAAGCTTGTTTCTTTCTCAAAAGCTGAGCAAGATCCAAGGAACAAGCCCATGAAGTAACTCACTTTTTCCTCGGGGGGGAGACAGTTAATGAGTGACAAGTATTCTGCTTTGATCCATAGGAGAGAGGAATGAAAAGGGGGGGAGGGTACAGTGAGTTAAATCAGTGGATATATTTAAGGAGGAAAAATGAGGGAGCATTGGATGTCTGTAAGGGAAGTTGATGTAAAACTGCAACATGTCTCCCAGGCATGTCCAGAGTCAGGCTGCCAGCTTTCTCCAAGAGGACGAAACAATAAACCACTTGATGTCTGCAAGTGAAGCTGGTGTTAAATCAGCCGAGGTGTCCTGGGGAGATTAGTGATGAATTACTCTGCAGAGTCAATAGAGATTATTTATGAAGCCAGAGGGGATAGAGGGAGGCAGGCTAAGTACCATATCAGAAGTTATTTGGTACTTGTTGAGCTTTAACATTGCTTGAAGATGACTCAAGCAGTTGGACTTCCATATGCTGCCACCAGATGTATGGGTGAGGGAAAAAGGAGCGAGTATTCTCATTAAAGATCCTTCTCCTTCCTCATCTGACCAGCCTCAGGCTGCTGTTAAACAAAACCCATCAATATCTGCTCTATGAAGGAATGTGCTGCAGCTGAGGAAGGGGGCACTGTGTTTCCTTCTGGTCCCATTTACTTCCTGAGTTGTGATCAGGAGCCATGATTTGGTGAAGCCAAGGCAGAGAGAATACAGCTTGAATCATATGCTGTTCCGAATTGAGTTGTCTCCAGCAGCTGGAGGAAGAGGGCCTGGATCTGCAAAGCTTGTGAGGAAGTCATTGCAGACTTTCCAATAGATAATGAGATGTAATTTCTGTAGTGTAAATTTTTGGGCCGTAATTCCACTTTAATTTGTTGTCTGTCCCATATGAGTTTTAGGCTCTGAGGGATGCCTCTATTCAGTTCTAAATGGAAAGTTTCTACACATCTGCTTTAGGTCCCTCTTTAATCAGTTCACCTGTTTCTGTTTAAAAGCAGCACATCTGTTTCCCATTACTGCTGGCCATCTTTAAGATCTACTGCATGGCTGGGCATGAGTTTTGAAAATACAAGAATCACTTGATTAACAATTCTTTGGCCAGTTATTCAGCCAGTTAAGTAGGAAGATCCCTGTTTTGTGCTGTTGATGCTTACAGCTCTTGAAATGGTCCTGCCCCAGAAGAGGAACAAACCCACTTTGGAAGAGTGAGATTGTTTTGCCATAAATCCTTCTGTCCTTGTAATTGGATTGGTAATAATCTAGGATGCACACCTGCAGGCACCGTGACCCCGTTACAGGCCTGTGAGTGACTAAGTTAAATTGCTTCTCATCAGGGGGCTGGCATGCTTTCTGTTTCTCTCTACTGTGGGCTAAATGGTTCAAGCCAGATGTTTTTCTGCTGATGGCAGGGCACAGAATCATCCAAGAAATCCAAGTGTTTGTATAACTGTCTGTCCTTGGGGCTCTCAATTATTTTTGAACAGAAGATGTTTTGAAGTGTATTTAGTGCTGATGAATGGCAGCAAACAGAGGAGCTTGGAGTCTGAAGTCCTCAGGCTCCTGGACAGAACAGCAAGATCAGCAATAACATGCGCTCTACCTTCGGTTGTGTTGACGTACCTCAAACCTGTCTGCTTGGTCCTGTTTACTGCATCCCCAAGCACATGCAGAGGGTCTTGCACTCTGTAATGGAGCAGTCAGTGTAGTAATTGCTCGAGTTACGTGCATGGAAAAAACATGAAACCTGCCCTCATTCTGTTTTATCTTCAGTGAAAGGAGCAAGAAAGCCCCCCAACCTTGGTGTTCATCGGTTGCGTCCGCTCTGACATACCGTGTGCCTGTGTCACAAGGCATAGCTGATCCACGGACTCCAGAATCTGGAAAATGTAAAGGTCCTCTCTAAAGGGAAAATAACCAACAAAATGTAGCACTTCAAAAACTGCAGGCACCAAATTGTCTGAGCATGTGTGTATGTGTCTTCTAGAAGCCAGACCCACACCCAGCGATGTGGTTCTCGGCCCTCCTGAGCTCACAAGGTTTGATCAGTTCAGGGTCACACAACCATGGACTTTACAGTTCACGATTATTAAAGCCAAAAGAAACCCTTCAGTTTTCTGATTGAGACTGTAGAGCTTTATGCAGAATCCCATGTACTGAGGTTTGTTGTTTTCATCCCAAGTCAAACTGATGACCTAAAGTAAAGGGTTTCCAGCCTTTTTATTGTAGAAGTTCTAATCCTTCTGTCTCATCCAAGCGTGGGCCAATTATATAGCTTTTCTGGAAATTCAGTGGCTGTATCTTACTTAGCTGGTATCAGTTTGGCCCCTGTGTCAAAAGTAGACAGGATGACCAGCTAGGAACAGAGTGAGAGCAACTAGTTCAGAGGCGTAATATTTAAAAACTTTTGAATGTCTGCTGATTCATATTTTAGTTTCCAGCTGTTGGTTATATTGGGCAATATTAAAATGTTTTAAGTTTCTTAGATTTAGTAATATTTCCTGTCTGTAAAAATAAAGCTCTTTGCTTTTACCTAGTTCCAAAAATATGATTCGATCCAAATGGCAATAGCAATGTGAAATTTCAACATGGAATTTCTTAGCATGGAAGACAAAAACATTCTGCCTCATGCATCAGCCTGTCTCTCATTTATATTTGCATTTTCTCTTTCTGCCATTAATTGATTATATTGATTGTAGAAAGTCCATGGAGACTGCAGACTTCACTCCTCAAATATATCTTTTCACACTTTCCTGTTTCAGCCCCAAAATGGAGATTTTCATGTGGATAGCCTTTCCTTTATGGTTCATTTGGTCCTCCCCTACTCTCTTGAAGTGACTGATGGGGGTGTCATGGGTAGGGGGTGGTGGGGTAGAATTTGTCACTTGCACATTTGTTTGTTGACATCTGTGCTGAGAACATCAAATTCATTTCATGTAATCTGTCAGAGCGCCTCTCAATAATCACAAATTTTGGCCGCTTCTGGTCTGCCCTGGGTGTCAAGTGGAGACCTTGAGGGTTTTTTTCTAATTGGTTCTGTCTTCTGGTGTAACTGATGACCCCCACTCATTGCGCACAGATGAATGGAAGTAGGTGGGGAGGAGACTGTTATTTTAATACCTCAGATAATATTACTTAGCTCCTGTTTTCAGAGCTTGTTTCATATTGGATATGAAACATGGATCTGTAGAAGCAGTCAATTCCTTCTTCAGCTGTGACTGCTGACTGAGTGAACTTACCTAGCACAACCAGTCTTCTTACAAGAAACCCTTTTCTCAGGGAAAGACCAGTCCCATTGCATGTTACTCTGTGAGATCCTTTAATACACACAAGCAGAAGTGTAACGTGGGCTTACAGTTACAAGTCACATGGATTTGAGGGGGTTTACTATAGCAAAAGAACTTAATGAGGGAGGTATTGGGTGTGGTGGAAGTTGGAAGCACTTTTGATCTATGAGGCCCTGATTATTCTTAATCACCATCTAATTTTTGAGGTGTGTGATTAGCTGAAAAGTATAAAAATATATGATCTAGAAAATCTCTGCCTTTGGAACTGATTCATTCAACTTAATGAATACTCTAGAATAGCAGCTTCATAGTGGCGCTTCCCATGGTAATTTTGTGCCTTTTCAGTGCAGTTTTTCAGGCTTCCTACTTTCTAAACTGTCAATCATTTAAGCTTTGCACTAATGGTACAATGTTGATACTGTTGAAAGGCTGAAGCTGTCTAATGAAGAAATCAGACAAGCAATCTTGAAGATGGATGAACAAGAAGACCTAGCAAAAGATATGCTTGAGCAGGTGAGAAAGATTACAGTCAGATATATCTTAAGTCCTTCACTGCCTTATTTTTTCACCTAAAATAAGTGGATATATCTACATGCTCTGCTGGTATGTCTGCAGATCTGAACGAGGCCCTATCCTGTCAGCAGAGCTGCACATGAGAGCGTGAGAAAAGTATTTTTCCCATTGTTGTCAAATACACCTTCCTCATGAAACTCTATTGGTATCAGGTTGATTTCATAACAGTTTACTCTTCTTGATGCAAAATATGCATGATGACAGTTGGTGTGAGGCTTCCTTTCTGTTATGGTTTAAGCCCAGCTGGCAACAAAGCACCACACAGCTACTCTCTCACTCCCACTGTGGTAGGATGGGGGAGAGAATCAGAAGAATAAAAGTGAGAAGTGGGTTAAGATAAAAAACGTTTAATAGGTAAAGCAAAAGCTGCGCACACAAGCAGAGTAAAACAGGAATTCATTCTCCACTTCCCATCATCAGGCAGGTGTTCAGCCAGCTCCAGGGAAGCAGGGCTCCATCATGTGTAACGGTTATTTGTGAAGACAAACACTATAGCTCTGGACATTCCCCCCCCCTTTGTCCTTCTTCCCCTAGCTTTATATGCTGAGCATGACGTTATATGGTATGGAATATCCCACAGCTGTCCCTGCTGTGTCCCCTTCCAGTTTCTTGTGCACCCCCAGCCCACTCACGGGTGGGGTAGAGTGGGAGGCAGAAAAGACCCTGACTCTGTGTAAGCACTGCTTAGCAATAACTAAAACATCCCTGTGTTATCAACACTGTTTCCAGTACAAATACAAAACGCAGCCCGGTACCAGCTACTGCAAAGGAAATTAACCCTGTCCCATCCAAAACCAGCTCACTTTCATGTCCTCTCTTCTCACCTGTGACATTCCCATATTTTTTCTTCTCTCTTATTTATACTGCTGATTATTTTTTGTGGTTGTTCTTTTTCTTATTATTTCCCTTTTCTTTTTCTTAATCTCCCTTCTCTGCCTGTAGCTTTTCCATTGGGAAATGACATGAACCAGGACATGTAGGTCAGTGGTTAAAGCTGGGACTAGAAGGGATCTTGCGTTCTAGTGGGAATGGTTAGAAGGGGAGTCAGGGACTTCCTGTCCCCTGTGGTTGGTTCACTGCATAGCTTGTGAGGAAAATACCAAACAATTAAACCACCATTGGCAATGTCCCCATTTATAGAGGGCGAAACATGAGGCTTTGAGCAAAGGTGCTTATGGTAAAGTTCCTTAGGAGTGTGCAAAATGTTACAATTCTGAACTGCCTGGCAAATGTGATTCCTTCTTTGTGTCCAGTCACAGTATTTAATCGTGTACAAAAATCTTTTCTATTTTGGAAATTTATAGCCTATTTATCATGTTATCTGAATGCTCACAGCTCCTCTAGCAGCCACTGCAAGTTTCTGATGCTCCACACGTTTGAATACTGCATTTTTGAGGAGTGGGATAAAATATTAAAAAGTAGTAAAAAGCAAAGCGATGGATATGCCTTGTGAGCAGTTTTTGTGGGTGTGCGCTGTGGCTGTGTGCATGGCAACATTTATAGCCATACTAAAGCACAACTACTACCAGTAAGTCAAAAATGTGTCAAAGTATGAGCTTTTAAGGTCATCATATGAATAGCAGCCAGTGTCAGGCACAGATCCAGTCACTTGGTTATTGTTTATTGTTTCAGCAGAGTAGGGCAGACCCAAGAGAGATAGATGAGGCTTTGTGTGTACTCTAGGATAGGCACGATGGGTACTTCACACTGAGTGGGACACATCCTGCTCTTGTTTGCACCAATCTAAACTCCAAGTAATGCTGTGGGAATCAAAGTTCTCTCTGTACTTCCCCTTGGGTAGGTTGCAGTAGCACTTGGCCTTTAGGATTTAGAAATGGGAAATTCCCCCTAGAATTAAAAATTAATCTAATGGGGTCAGTGAGGGATAAAGACAGAACAGCAAGCAAAGGTTTAAAAGTCAGTTTTGTAGCCACAGCTGCACTTTCTGAATTTACAGTCATGTGGCTGAGTCGCTGTAATGCTTCCCTGTGGTAGCAGAGAAATCTGAGGGCCCTCTCTCTCCACCAGGGTTTGTTTGTGCCTCTCTGTCCCTCTCTCCTTTTCGCTGGATCTCTCACCTCAGTGTTTGGTTTGTGTCTGCCACTCTAGCTGCTGAAGTTCGTTCCCGAGAAGAGCGATACTGACCTGTTGGAGGAGCATAAACACGAAATCGAGCGCATGGCCCGGGCGGACCGTTTTCTCTTCGAAATGAGCAGGTCTGTTTGGTACATTATGGGAAAGTGCACTGAGGGCTTCTTGGAAGCAGCTGTAATTGTTATTGAAAATGGATCATCTGGCACAAAGCGGGAATGTGCGAGTGACTGTAGGCCAGCATTATACCCTGCATTTGCCAGAAGCCCACAAATGTTACAAATGTTTCCGTTCATTACACAAACTTTTTATTGACGATAAGCACTCTCCGTGCTGTCATTTAAGGGCCAGTCCCCTGATGACAAGCAGGAATCTGCCTCCTCTGCCTAAACTTGTTCACACAAAAAAGGAATTCAAACCAACTATCGGATGTAGTGTAGCCAAGGGTCAGGATTTCATATAGATCCCTTTTTCCATTCAGCTATCCCATCTCCTCATCCTCTGACCATCTTTCTTGTTCCAATGTTGCTACACCCCCAATCAGGATTAACATCTTGTTCTGCTAATTGAGATGCAGCTGGCATCTCCCGTGACTCTCATATGTTGAGAGCAATGGGAATTCTTCCAGCTTGTTTTCGGTTGTGATCAAAACATTCTTTGAGGTCCTCCATTTTCATAATGAAGTTGATTATGCTGTGTTAGATGTTTGAGCTAGGTCCATAATCCCATGCACAGGCCTTGTGGGACTCAACATCCAACCATTAGATTATGCAGGCAACACAGCGGCCCTGGGCTTCAAAATACAGTTCCAGTTCAGCATTGGCTTTCCTCTGCCCTTCATGCAGGATTGACCACTATCAGCAGCGGCTGCAAGCGTTGTTCTTTAAGAAGAAGTTTCCAGAGAGGCTGGCAGAAGCAAAGCCAAAAGTAGAAGGTATGGTTAAAGCTTTTGCTAAGAGTTGGGTAAAGGGGCGGGGAAGGTCAAGAGAGGATCATCTTCCGAGGAGGTGCTGTTACGTGTGTGCTATGGGCACAGAGCCAGCGAGTCCAAGGCATGTCATGTGCTAAGAAATTAATTTAGTCTGACACTGTTCTTGCACCCGTTGACTTAATAAAGTCATGTTCTTGACTGTTATGCTGTAGATATGACCCGACAGATGTGACAGTGTGCTACCAAGCTGTGCTGAGCTGCCAAAAGCTTTCATGGCCTATCTGTGCAGGTCAGCTCTCCCTTCTCACCCCCAAGTCCTTGCACCTTTCCTCTCCATGGAGCAGATAGAATAGATGCCTCAGGACATTGGTATTCTGGGAATGTATAACTTTAAAGGAGGGTGTTGTGTGGCTTCCATGCCACATCCATGGTTATCACAGACAGGAGGTGAGTGTTTTCTACTTTACATTTTCAGATAAACTCAAGCATTCCCCCTGTTCTCACTGGCTGTGTTTTTCGAGTAGGAGGTCAGGAGAATAGGCTTGCTCCTGGGTTCAGAGGAGCATCCTACAGGCTAGATGTAGTGCACATTCCTTCCAGTTGTCCTGACTCTGTGCGTGTGGGTGCAGGAAGGACAGTACACACACAGACTGTCTTGCAGCATTTGCTGGGCAATAGTCAGACAGTCATTTTAGGGTACTTCAAATTATGGGCCCAAGTATGTTAAAAACATCCATTGTACAATAAACTGTTTATTTTTTTTCCTCTTTTCAAGCCATTCTTCTGGCATCCAGAGAACTCATCCGAAGCAAGCGTTTGAGGCAACTCCTGGAGGTAGTTCTGGCCTTTGGAAATTACATGAACAAGGGCCAAAGGGGAAGTGCATATGGCTTCAAAGTCTCCAGCCTGAACAAAATTGCAGACACCAAATCCAGCATAGACAGGTAGGCTAGAAGGACTCAAATGAGTTAGCAAATGTGCTGCTGCAACTCTTATCACAGTAACGAAAGTGGGTTTTATTTTCAGCTCTGCAGACCATGTAAAGTAATGTGTTATTTGGCATTTAAGTAGTGCTTTTCACTCTAAAAGATCATGCAGCAGTTAAGACCAGCTATTAGCACAGCATTTGAATTCTGCTGTTTCTTTGGATAATGCACATCTGTTGTTGGGTTGTGTTTCTGCAACACTGTGCAAAGATGACAAAATGTAGTATTTCACAAATAACTGAAGTAAGTCTGGGGGGGAAGGAGGATTTCTATGGAATTTGCCCTTTATAACAAAGTTTTATGGTCATGGTTTTGCAAAAAGAAAACACAAGAAACTGACCACAGTTCTGTGTGTCCTGTGAAGCATGGCATATGTTTCTGATGCAGGACTGTCATAAACTGGATCTCCACCTACACCAGTAATGGAACTGCAAGGTGTAGCCCAGAGAGACTGAGCTTGGTTGTATCTAGAGCAGTTAAGGAAAATGCCTGGTTTTGGGAAGGTAGAGCTTACTATTTATGGATATGGGCTGCAGGTCTTTATAGGGCTAGTCCATGTTTTGCCCTGCATCCCCATACTGGTTCTGGAAATTAATCCAGCTGTGACTGGGGAGGGAATACCACTTTTGGACTTCAGCAGCACTCCTTGGAGGTCTCCTATACCAGTTCTTACTAACTCGCACCTTCCCTGACTTGCTGAGACCACAGTTGTGGTGAAATGACTTCAGGCTGTGACCAAATGAATAATGGCAGTAAAAAGCCATAGGAAATTCATCCCTACCTAGCAGAGTTTGAACTAACAGAGTTCTGTTTTGACTACCACGATGTCCTTTCCATATTCCAAGGCTAACACTTGTGTGGCTAGTGTTGAACATTTTTTTGTCTTAATGTAGCTTGGCTTGATGTTCCATATATTAAACGTCCTATGCAGATTCTCTCTCTCACCAGTTCCCAGCTCCCAGGCTCTAGTCTATGTGAAGCAGTGGCCATCTGCTGCCTTGCCTGTCAGTTAACCACATACACCCAGCTCAAGCAGCTGTTATGGCTGGCTGTTCTCTGCACATGCAAAATTCGCTGGTGCAAAGTTCATCATTTACTTTACAAATTTTCTTAAACCTTCTCCTGCATCTCTCATGCATCTCATTTCTATCCACTTGAGCTGCTATTGCTTTTGTAGTAGTGAGTCCAACCACTGCTCCTAAATAGAGCTGTTTCATTACTATAGGAGCTTCCTTTGCAGCTTCTGCAACATTCAGGAACCTTTTTCTCTTCTTAGGTAACTCTTAGCTTTTTTCCACATTGTCACTGAGAACAGCTCACTTCTGTCTTAGGAGTTAATGGCACCTTAGTACCATTACTTGTTTATTCCCTGAAGTATCTGGGAACAAATAGTACACTGTGTTACACAATTTTCTGTTACACCATCTACACAGATGGATGGGAGCATGCTGGTGCTTCCAGAATAAATCAAAGCACAATATATTGCTTGAAGTTTTAGGAAGGATGGTTCATAAAGGGCTAATTCATTTCAGTCTGATACTTTTCTTTCAAAAACAGAGCTGCCAACTGCTGATATATTGTTTGTTTTGTTCATTCAAGCACATTTCCTACCCAAATATTTTTCATTGATTTGTCGCAATCCTCCCACCATCCTTTTCCTTCTCATCACCATCTTCCTTCTTTCCTTCTAATTTCTCCCTTCTTTTTTCTTTTTTTTTTTTTTAGGAACATTACACTGTTGCACTACTTAATTATGATCTTTGAAAAGAATTATCCAGATATCCTAGATATTCAGTCTGAGCTGCAGCATCTCCCAGAAGCAGCAAAAGTCAAGTAAGTCAAGTGCTATTGCTTGTTCCCAGAGTGGTGATTTCTGTTATATAAATGGTCATCCTTGATGTTGTTCAGATGTGCATCAACAGAGAATTTTGGTCCAAAAATGTTTGTAGATAACTAAATTGACAGCATTACTCAGATATGCCTGCATCGACTTTATTTTTTGAACCAGACATTGTTACTGGACTGGTTGTTGTTTGTAATTCACTCACCATATTCCAGTACCTGAAGGGGCCTACAAGGCTGCTGGGAGAGGACTTTTTACAAGAGCCTGTAGTGACAGGACAAGGGGGGATGGGGTTAAATTGAAAGTGGGGAGGTTTAGATTGGATATCAGGAAGAAGTTCTTCATGGAGAGCGTGGTGAGGCACTGGCACAGGTTGCCCAGAGAAGCTATGGATGCCCTATCCCTGGAAGTGTTCAAGGCCAGGCTGGATGAGGCTTTGAGCAACCTGGTCTAGTGGAAGGTGTTGGCAGGGGGGTTGGAACCAGATGGTCTTTAAGATCCCTTCCAACCCAAACCACTCTATGATTCTATGATTCTATGATTGTTCATCCAAGTCAAGTGCTATTTTTTCTGGATAATTGAAGGTTTGTTTCTGAGGCAGAGTCAGTTAGGCACAGAGGCTCTAGTAAGCCCTTTTCAGAAAGATGGTTCAAACTTTTGCACAAATCAGTCTTGCACAGAATGTGGAAAGCATCGTACTTTCTGCATAAATTTCAGTGATATATTTTTCCACTTCTGTAGGTGTTTGTGGAAAATGAATACACAAGCCATCTCCCTAAATACTAACTTTTTTTCTTTTCAAAGCACTACTCAAAAGTACCTTTGCATATTATTTGCAAAGCCATGATTCTTTGTATAGGGAACCACTCCATCTAATGAATGACAAGTACAAAATAAATGTAGGTTCACACTAAAAAACATTTACTAAGGCTTTAGTAATGTTTTTCAGATGTAAACTACTACTTACCTAATACTTGGAGGAGATGCCTACTGAATCACAAATAGGTACTAACTAGTTACCTGGAGATTAGAAGTCTCTATACAAGTTCTAGAAACAAAATCTTGTTTCTATCTGATAAGCAGCGTTTCAGGACAACACTAGAGTCTAGGGAAACATGTATTAACAGTACAGTTATACTCTCAGTCACAACGTCAGTTTGCAAGCACTACCATATGGTAGAACTGCAGACGGAAAAAAACAATGATGTTTGGACTGTGAGGAAGACAAAAATCACATGTAAATATACTGCTAATGGAATTTAGTAGTTAAGTGGTTCAAGAATCATATGCAGAGATAATCTGAGACCCCAGTGGTGTGTGTGCTAAAGCTGGGTTCCTTGCTTACGTGTCAGCTGATTATTGCAATCTGGCCATGTGGCATACGCTCCTTGCTGGAGGGTCAGGCTCAGCTCACAGGCCAGATGTTCCGAGGGCAACCCCATTCTTCTTCCCAGGAAAATCCCAATCTCCAGGGTGACCACAGGCAAGCAGGGTCTGCCTCATCTTACTTCTCATACAAAAAGCAGCACAGAGCATTAATAGACCCCCCTCCCCTCATTTCTAATCATGTGGCATGGCTGGTGCCAGAGGCCGGATACCAGACATGATGGGCCAATGGTCTGTTCTGCTGCACAGTTCCTGTATTCCTGTGTAACACTGCTCTTTTTGTTTTATCTGCTCTGTGTCTGTCTCCTGTGCAGCCTGGTAGAGCTGGAGAAGGAAGTCAACAACATAAAGACTGGATTGAAAGCTGTTGAAGCTGTGAGTATCTGAAGGTTTCCAAAGCACCATCCTTAAAATATCTCACTCAGAATCAGGGGCACTATGTACTGTATAAAAGAGAAAGTGGTCTTTCTTTTTCCGTTCCTTTCCATTCCATTCCAGAATGCATTAACCAACTAAAATCAAATAAAATCTTCTCATGTGGAGCTCCTGCTGATGATCTTAGTGGACTTAAGCCTAATGAAAAGCTTGTTTGGTCTCAGCCTGGAAAGTAAAAGGGCAGTTTGGCAAATGGCATGGTCTGAAAGAAGAAATAAAGTTCTTGCTCTTTCTTTCTGAGGTCTGGCTGGCTGCTGAGCAAGTGTTTCACATGGCTCTTGGAGTAGGAGTAAACAGGTAGTGCACTGGTATATGCAACCCTAACCTATCCTAAGCACTCCTTGGGAAGGCAGAGGAAAAGATAGACTAGTTAAAGATGAGAGAGCTGAACTGGCAGGCAAAGCAACAATGATGTTTTTTTCTGCTATTCATGACAGCCTTTTAAGCTGGACTTAGGTTACCTGTGTTCAGTTTGTGCTTAGGTAGGGCAGAGCCTTCCATCCCAACAGAGAACAGTACAGACGTGCACTGATGCACTTGTGTGAACTGAATGACAAGAGTTAAAGATGAAAGGATGGGCCTAAACGCTCTCTACAGCCACAGCTTCATGTGTCAGCTGTGGTTCCCCTACCCGGAAACCCCCTTTAGTCAATGTGTTGGGTTTGTTTCTGGGGAAAGACTCCCGCCTTCATGATGTGGGAGAGCATGGAGCAGGACAGTGAGTTCTGTGGCGGGAAGTAGGAACTCTCATGTTTGCTTCTTGCTTATGCCATTGACACACGTGTGTGGCTTTGAACCACCCCACGCATCTGCCTCCTCTCTGTGAAATGGCAGCTACAAATGCCTACCTCCCACGAGGGCTGATGTGAGGAATGGCAAGTTAGCGTTTGCACAGCAGTTGAAAAAGTAGATTGAAGGCAGAAGTTACTCTGTTGTCTCTGTCCCTTAATGTCTCCCATCATCTGCACAGATAAACATAGTCCGACCCTAAGAACGTCATTCTCTCTTCCTGCAAGTATAGGAACAAAATCCTGTGTTCAGGCTGGTGCTGGCATCTCTTGCTTGTTGGATGGACTACGGCAGTCGTGCTGAGAGACACGTCAGAGTCTTTGGAGCTCTAGAAGGTTCAGCTGTTCTTTGCCCTTCTAAACAGGCTTTTATTAGCCACACTTTTCAGTGTTGCTCTGTTTTCAGGATATTTCACCTGTCTTTTTGAACTCATGTCAGTTCAGTGCTATTGGAGCGTTCCAGTTGGGGAACATTCTGCTCTGGGACTGCTGGCAAAGGGACCAGTTGTTGAGAATTGTGTTGGTTGGTTTCTTTGCAAGGATTACCTGTATAGAATGAACTAACACGGGACCCTCCAGTCCTCCTCGTCCACTATGAGACAGACAATGATGACTTCATTCTCCCTTCACTTGGCTCGAGTTTGGTTTGGCTCTGGGGGTGGCGGAAGGGATCTTTGTCCTGCAGCCCCAGGCAGTCTGGCTGTCTCCAACAGTTCATCATGTAATTAGCCAGTGATCCTCCCATGAAAAACCAAACTTTCCAAACCTTATTTCTGGATTGTTGGGGTAAGGGAGGACAGAGCAATGAGAAGAGATACTGCTGCATACATGGAGTGCAGTGTTTGGGAATTAAAAGCACCTGTAAAGGGAAGGCTAACATGGAGTTCATGACATGAAGAGAGGCCCAGTTTTGGCTGGGACAGATGATTCACCCCTTGAAATGTGAGAACCCGCTTCTGTTTTGCTTTCTGTGACCGGGTGATTTGTCCTTTTGCGAGCCCATTTTTCTTCTCTTTCCCATACATGGGTTCCATGGGCAACCTCTTCTTCCCATTCAATTACCATCTTCCCTTCTCAGTCTTCCCCCTGGTGTGGTATTTTTCATCTGGGGCTGCCAGCACCTCCCAGTCTGCTTGCTCAATTCACGGTTTTCTGGCGTGTAAAAAGCAGCACTATAGCAACAATAGAAGATCATTGTCAGGTGGAAGGGGGAGGAGGGGAAGGTGTGATTCTTGATTCCATTCCAGTGTGTTCTCACCACAGCCTTGGCTCCACTGACTGAGAAGTTTCTTCAAGGCCCCTTAAGCACAGAAAGCTAAAAATAGTTTCACAGTCAGATATTCTTAAAGGTACTGCTAACCCTTTGCCTTCCTGGACTTGCAGCTTCTTTCTGAAAATAAGACATACTTCATTTGTCAAGACATGCATGCAGTTGTTGCCTTTGTGTAGGATGCTCCCAGAAGGACAACTAAGTAGTTCTTGGTCTTCTCCAAATCAGGAAGGGAATTCTGTCAGCAGAGCCCTTCTCTTACACAGCAAGGAGATCATAACCGCTGCTTGAGAAACCACTGCCGTGGCTGAATCACTGCATCTCTCTAGAGAACCAGCAGCCCAGCCCACCAGGAGCAGTGCTAGCTTCCTCTATTGTGCTGTCATGACTAGCATAGACCATTTCTAGGAGATATAGAGGAGTTCCTTATTCTCTGGCATCGCTCTCAGGCTGATTACATAGTCATGCTGGTTACTTGTGTGGGGTTTTTTATTGTGGAAGAATTATTCTGCAGGGAAGGACTGAATGTGAAATTGAAGGGCAGATCCCCTGATCTTAATTTTACTTTGAAAAACATTGCTCTCCAGGAACGGTCCCAAATGCCATAGCTTTCAACAGTAAGATGACAGAACTGTTATACTCATCTACTTGGGGAGGGTCGGGAGGAGGGGGTAGAACCACTTTCAGCTAAAATTAACTTATAAATTAGAATGGGAGTGTCTGAAAAAAAAAGCATAACTCTTAGAAGTATGTGAAGTGCCATTTCCTGTAATTGTAAGGTCTGATTCAAAGTGACTGTAATGCAGAGACAATTCATTGCAAAGTGATGTAACTGATCAGTGATCCCGGGCCCGTCCCTTGTGATGCATTAGGAAAACCAGTGGAGAAGAGGATGTAATATAAAGCAGGGGAAGTAGCACTTCTTTAATGTGGGCTTTTCTCTGGCCACCTGCTCATGGCTTTTCCTGTCCCTTTTCTGCCTTGTGATCTTACCTGGTAGTGGTTACACGTTCTCTCTCCAGCTCATATCAGGCCAGAAGAAGTATCACATCTGATTTTAGATTGTTGATGGCCAAAGTCATTCTTTGCATTCATCAGCACAGTGGAACAAATTCCAAGGAGTTTCTCAGCATAGATGTTTATAAACCTACCCCTTTGGCTCTCTGACCCAGTATTTTGATGACCAGTAAACATGCATGTAGCTGGAGTTGCAGCCAGCACAAAAATATTTTTTTCCAAAGGGAACAGAGGGTCAGAGCGTAGCTTGACCTGCTGTTTCATGCTGCTT
>NW_010262345.1:35958-43723 GCF_000690775.1 Eurypyga helias
TCATTCCCACTGATTATTCAGCTAAGAATAAAGATGAGGCCCAGATTACCATTTCATTGTCCCCATGAGACTGTCACACTGCACACAAGCCAAGCGCAGGCATGGGAGACTGTCAGTCTTACTGTAACTTAGTCATTTTGAGGAGTTCCGTAGCTCTTTCAGTGCCACAGACGTGGTGAATAGAGTAAGGGAAGAGATAGAATGTATAATTTTGGCCTAAAACTAAAAAAACTTGAGTCAGAAAGACAGAATCTTGCAAATTAAGAATCTGAAAAATCCTCTCGTTTTTCTTTCTGTAGGTAGCAGACAAATAGAACTTAGTTTCCTGTGGTTTTATGTATTTTTATTTTATTTTATTTTTCCATAAATCTTCTTAGCACAATAGCCCCAGTTTATAACTGTGACTTCTATGACATCCAACCTAGTGCTTATTGGTTTAGCAGGGTTCTGAAGAATGTTGTACCTGGCATCTTTCTGCTTGTTCTTCAGATGTCTTTTTGCTGCCCGCCTAGTCTTTTTGGAGAACTAAAGGGGTGCTCCAAGGCTAGGAACTATATAGGTTTTTCACCCATGTACACATTCCCCCAAGTATATAGCCTTTTGAGCCACCATGGGAAGACAAGATGGAGGGAAACTCGCTAATAAAAATTCCAAACGCGCTTGCTATGCAGTCGAAGTTCTTGATTATTTGTCATTCTGCATAGGAGGGAAAAAAAATCATTTCAGGTATTTCATACTTAAATTGTAAAGTTGCTTTGGAAATTTAACATGTTGATAGCTTTCTTGGGAGTGGTGGTTGTTTGAGGATATAGGGAACTGTAACTAAGACCTTCCTTCACCCCACCTTAACCTTCTGTCTCATGCTGAAAACCCAAAACCTTTGAATTAGGGAGAAAGTGGTTTTGGAGTTACAGCTCTGGGTGAATGTGTGCAGAGTGGGAGAACAGCATGCTCTGCACGGAGTGAAATAGATGGGCTTCCCTGCTCCCTTCCTTGCCAGCAAGGAATCTTTGACGCTTGCCTGTCTATATCTCTTGCATCTTCTCTTTCAGGAACTGGATTATCAGAAGAGACGGATGCGGGAATCAGGGGACAGGTTTGTTCCCGTCATGAGCGATTTCATCACTGTGGCCAGTTTCAGCTTCTCAGAGTTGGAAGACCTTCTCAACGAGGCTAGAGACAAGGTACAAATACCTTTTGAGGTGTTTGGGGCTTCACTGACTCTGTTAAAAGCCTGAATCAAAATGGAAGCAGCAATTTCAGATGCTGGGACTGTAGTGAAGACTACAGTAGACACTGAAAGTGGTTTGGGCTGAAGTTTCTGACTTTTCCTAATCGGGTATAAAGCACTTTAGAATATTAACAGAAGATTCAATGCTCTTGTCCCCTTCTTGCTAATCTTTCTTAATATTATCCATGTGTGGCGTGGAATTGTGATGGCAATGTCTGTACCAGGATACTACACCATGCTGTGGTGTTGCAGTGACTTAAGCAAGCTCTCAGAGGTCCTTTGGTGATTAGCGATAGTGACCTCATGCTTTTTACCTTCTGCGTATGACTGTGTCCCACCCTGCTCATTCAGCCGGGGACGTTTGTGCTTCTTTCCTTTGAAAATGCACCTCTGGGTATTTTGGTAACCCTGAATACCTGATCTTTCCCAGTTACGCTTCTCTGTTACTGTTTGTATTTCATTGCAAGGATAGAAATCCCAAACACGCGTGGATTGTCTGATGTTCTTGGATCATTCTCACACAGCCAGCACCATGTGCGTGTTACTCTTCAGGTGCTGCTGTGATCATTTTGTCCTTTCACTGTCTGCACCTCCGTTACCAGCTTTGTACAACTAAGGAGGTGCTTGTTCTCTGCTGATGATTGGAGTCTGGCACTAAGCCCTCTGTCTCTCAGCTGAATGAGGAAGAATTTATATGAGAAGATCATAAGCATATGAAAATGTTTAGAGAAGAGCACGGTCTAAAGTAAACTATATGTAATGGCAAATCTGCCCTTGTTGGCTGGCATGTTAAAAGTGCTTGGCTTCATGAAGCAAACCCATTATTTCTCTTGGATTGAATTGTTTCCACTGCTGGTGTCAGTCCTCGCAGCGTTCAGCGACCTATTGCATTATTAATGCAACCTGTACCGTTAGGTTGGTAGGTCTTAGATTTTGAAGGACAGGCAAAATAGAGGCTGAGGATCCGAACACTAAGACTCCTCACTCATCCGGTCGCTCTGCAGTCACGTCATTCTGTAGTTCAAAAGCATTTCCTCGCTGTTGAGATAAGGTTGGTAATACTGACTCGCAGCTGTGAACACCAGGGCTACGGGCTGGCAGACAGAGCTGCCCTGGCAAATGCCAGTGGGGCAGTAGTTGCTATGGCACTCAGAAGGCAAGTCTGAGTAGTCTCACACTTGTTACTGTTATGAGGAAATTTTGTGGAGAATAATGTGCCTAATTTTTTCATTGTTGTATTGTTGCTTGCAAGATTCAAACCGCTTCCGACGTAATAATGTTCGCGCCACTGTGGCTTTATAATCACAAAACCAATATTTTACATTCCGTGCCTCCACTAAATTTACTGAGAAAAGACCAATTTTCCATGGTTTGGGGGCTTCTATTTTATGACCGGGTAAATTTTTCAACTTCATTATAGTTAGGTGCATATTTCTGGAAGCGAGTTCACTCTGTCCTTGGCTTAGACTGCGCGATTTTGGTTTGGTGTTACAGATGATGGTGGTCCTTTCTGGCACACTAGGACAAAAGCCCAAGGCAGATTCTTTACAAGGTCAGTCAGGGGTTAAAAAACAGCAAGTGGTACACACCCAGCACAGCAACACAACTTTTCTTGGTCAATTTCTTGCACGAAAAAGGCCATTCTTTTGCTTTAAAAATAACCAGAGAATCTCCCTACAGACAGACCAATATGTCTGGAAGTTGTTGCATGCTTTTTTAGACATAGCCAACATAAAGCACTCGACATAAAGAGATGTTTTGTTTTAATGACTATAACATGCTTAGGAAACGTTTCTCTACCTTCTCCTCACACACCCTTACTATGTTTAAACACACACCATTCCAACTTCTGCTCGACCTATGGCTTTGGTTCTTCCACTGGCAAAAAGCTGCTTTTGGACTCTTAAAAGGGAACTGTCTGTCCTTACCAATGCTGAGTTATTTCTCATGTTTGCCTCATATTATTTTTCCCTCTCTCATCTTGGTCTTTTTCCTCTTTTTTCTTAAAAAAAAAAAAAAAAAAAAGAAGAAAGGAAAAGGAAAAGAAAGCTGGAAATTTTCAACAAACCAGATGTCTTTGCAAAGCCTATAACATCTTCCAGCCTCAATGGGCTCTCTGTGTTTGTTGAATCACAAGCTTTTTTCTTACCATGGTAACCTACTGTAACTGGCCAATTGAAGGAAGAGAGGGACCAAGACATCTGAAGATCCTGTTCTTTTCTGATTTCTCAAAGCAAAGCAAATTGAAAAAAAAGGTTGTGGGAGAGAGAGGGCTTTTAAAAATATCCTAATGAGCCCAGAAAGAATTGGTCTGGTTCACAGATTTATTAATAATAATGAAGCTCTAGTTTTAACAGCTGGAGTTGCATATCCTTCTAAATATAGATGTAGCTAATTGATTGCCATGAGTTAATCAGAGCCATGTTTCCTCAGCTGGGATTTAAAACAATACATATTATCTTTTCAAACCTGGGAAGTTTTTAGCTTTTTAAAAATGTCTTTGCTATTAGCAAAAGTCATTTCTTTATTCCTTTAAGTTATGGAAACTATCTATTACCAAGGTGTGGTGCTGACCTCTGTAGAGGACATTTTTCACAGACCCATGCAGTACATTTTTTTGGCCTTTTTGCTAAACCAGGACCATTTACAGCTAGTGGCCATGGAGAGGAAGCGATATTTTAAATTTAAAGGACTAAGTTGTCAGATGCAGGCATCCATGTTGGAAGAGGAAGCCTTGTAACTGAACTTATCTTCATGCAGTAAACAGATGGCTTGGTTAAGAACTGATTGAAAACTTAGACCAACTCTTTAAACAGCCTCCCTAGCACAGCTGGTTCTTGTTCTTTCTGTGTTTTTCTCACTTTCAATACCACTTTATAAGGGAATATATAGATTAGATCAAGGGATAATGTTTTCTGCCATTTCCCATAAACTGGAAGGTGGGGGCAGGGGAAAGCGAAATTCTGCCCTGGAATCCTTCACCAGTTTTTACATGTTTGAACGTATGAAAAATGGACTTTTTCACATCAGAAAGAACAGAATGGGTTTGAATTTTGTTTGTGAAAATTTTTCTCTCTATTTCCTGTGGGGAAAGAATGAAAATGCCCAGGCAGAGAACAGTGACCTCTCATGTATGAACTTTATCTTCCTACTTGAAAGAGGTGACATTTGCCCTATAGGAAGCTTTACAACATACTTAAGTGTCGACAGGTATGAACTTAGATCACGAGACTACTTCATAACTGTTCTACTTTGTGCTTGCTTTATAACAAACAAACGTTCCTTAAAACATTTTGGATCTTCCTAGAACAGAGCCAGCTTAGTCAGGCATTGCCATCCCTTTGATGTATGTGAAACTCCAGCCTCTCTATAGAGGTGCAATGGCACCCACTGCCTGGGCAAGGCTGAGGAGGAGGGTTAGGAAAGTGTCCATCCCGTCGCTCTCATGACAGCTCCTCTCAAGCAGGGTGTTCTATTTATCATCATGGAGACTGGAGTTCAGACTCTGCACATGCATTTAATAAGCTTAGCACAAATAGTAACTGTTTTGAAGAACAGAAATGCAGGGAAAGCCAAAATCCGTTGAAGAAAATAGTCATTAATAGCAGAGTGCTATAAAGCACACAGAAATGCTGCAGTCCAAATGCCAGTTACAGGCTGTGCACTTCAGTCACTCATTTTGGTGGACTGGCATCTTCTGTCAGCCACTGGGGCTTATGAATAAGGGAAGGATCAGGACAGAGACTGAAGAAGGCAAGGCCAGGGGTGTTACAAAGGGCCTGGGCAGCCACCGCAGCCTGCTGTGAGAAGCAGCCATTTGGTAAATAAAATACGTACCCTGGTTTACAACTGCAGGTGCTTCAGGGCAGGTTGGAACTTCACATGTCAGAAATGTTTATTGCACCTGTATATCTCAATTTTGGGGCTGCTGTCGCTTTTGAACTCCTGGGATTATCCTATAAGAGCATTTAGGTGCAAGGAGAGCTGGGCCCAGCACTACCTGAAACAGGTCAGGCTTTTTCCATTGTTGGATCTGAATCTGTCCCGTAAAGAGAACAGATGTTTACTCGAATGGCCTTGGTATAGGATTGGAGTCTTCGTAACAGCAAACTCAAGATTACTTGCCTGGGTAAAACAGTTCATGTTGCTGTTCATTTCTGCATTGGCTCCTCCCACAACAGCAAGCAGCACAGACAGCACAAAATTTTTATCATGGCTGTTTTCCTCCTCCTCGTAGAGCCCCGATCCTGCCATTTCCAGAGCTCTTCTGCCACTGTTTAACATTTCGTTGGCAAGCACAGCAGAGAGTGTGCACGCTGCTGCCCCGCTTTCACTCTCCTTGCTAAAATGGCTTTTTAAAATAAACAACTGTCTAAACGATTTGCTTTGGCAAGAGGCTGAATTCAGTGGAAAGTTTGGCAGAGGAAGCGGAGCTGGCACTGAGCTTGTGGACCTGTTATATCATGGAGCCTGGGGGCCCTTATGGTGTGGAAATGAATTTTTTAATGACAAAAAGAGATACCATCCTGTATTACAGTGGAAAGCCTGCTGAAATAGTTTTCCATCTTGCTTTTGCCCATGTCATCTGTCCCCAAATGACTTTGGGAATGAGCAAGTTTCAGCCCTTGTTCCACGATCTTACAGCACATCACAAAATTCAGAGAAGCATTTTGCGTGCTCAAGGACTTAACTGTAGATTTCACAAGTGTGCACGAAAGCAGGTACCGTTCAATGGGGAATCTGCCCATGGAGCTGTCAAGTGATTTGTACAGGGAGACACAAAAGCTGCTGCAGAGTAGAAGAGAGCTCTGGGGTCCCAGAGCCCCTCGGCCTGTGCCGCGCTGCCTCACGAGCAAGGCAGGCAGTGTGGTTTTAGCCACTGTGGCCAGGTAGGATACTGGGCTTCATTCCAGGGTTGGGTAGGCTGCCTCCAGCAGCTTGCTGCCCCTTGTCCCAGCACTGGTACTTTGGAAAAGCACAGGTGACCACAGAACCAGGGCTACGGGGAAATAGAAGAAGTAATAAAACCAGAGAGGTCTGTTGCAGTTTAAACAGTGGAAGACAGCATGGTTCTCTTTACAATAGTTCATTGTATTGACATAGTGCCCTACAGATGGGAAAAACTGATTTTTTGCCATTTGGTACTTCAGATTAGTGGGGCAACACTTGCTGTTCTGTAAGAAATGGTGAAAGGAAGACTCAGAGAGGGAGCATGAGTTCCCAGCCGCATCATGGGCAGAGTTGGCAGCAGAGGCTGGATCTCCTGACTTGCCTTCCTCTGCTCAGTCAGCTTTTTTCTGGAGGGGGTAAAGAAAGAAGGAAAACGTTTACTTCAGTGAACTGCAGATTTCTCTTTTGTAGTTATTTTGGTATGCCTGTCTCACAGATTTTTGCTTTTTGTCTTTCACTGCTTTACAGTAACAGACTGTGACCTACTGAGCCACGTTACTGTCCTCAGCCTCCTTCTTGCTGCTGCTTAGGAACCACACCACCTTATACTCCCGAGTGCCTCTGGAAGGCTCCCAGGTTGCTGGGTCTTTCCAGCACAGCAACACTGTTCCTCCTCTGAGTGGGAGTGGGGAGGCAGTGACCAAAGCCCTTTTGCCAGTGTGACAAGAACTAGCTGGTTCTGGTAGTTGTGTGACAGGCCATGTGCAAAACATTTGCAGGCAACACCACCCTCTAATGGAGACTTCCATGTTTGTAGGATCCCAGAGCCCCAGGCAAGGACTCCCCTTTCCAACCCCCAGCCTCACTAGGAGACTAGGAGACCCCTAAGGGCAGTTAGGGGCTCAGATCATCTGGGTTCCTGTGTGTCCCCTCGCTCACCTCTGCTGTGTGCAGGGGAACGAAGGGGAGGAGGTGGTACATCGCCAGGCCCCCTCCTGTGGGCTGGCCCTGGGCTTCAGGTTTCACACAAGGTGGACAAGCCTCCCTTCTAGTTGGCAGGTCTAGCCACTGCTCCTGATTTGTGCCTTATTTTCAATTTTCACAGAAGTTAACCATGAATTAAGTGGGAAGAGGTTCCAGGTAGCACATCTCCTGTGAGCAATGAGCTTCAGGCACTCCATGTGTTAAAGTGACGGTGGCAATGCCTGTGCTGAAGTCTTTCTTTGGCACTCCTGCTTCCCTGGCTGATTGGTGTGCTGGAGCAGGCAAGCCAGGAAAATAGAGCACATGGAGATGCTTTCTCCCCTCTGCAGTACTGACAGCCTGGATTCTCTCTTGCTGAAGTGCTGGTACCAGTCGTGGGTTACTGCGAGACTGCTGCACTTTCCTAATATTCAAGCAGACTCTGTGTACATTATATACGGGAGGAGTGGGGAGAGGGAGTAGGTGTGCATACTTGTGTGTATGTGTCTTCAGAGGTTTCAGAGAAAAGGAGTTAAAACAGAGAAGTAGTCTGTTGCCGTTTCCATACTATGAAGTCCCTCCATGACTTGCTTCTGGAGTGCTTCCTTCAACTCCTGCCATGTTTGGTAGCTCAAAGCAACTTGCGTTTCTTCCAACACTTCTTTTTTTTCTCCACCACCC
>NW_010262346.1:0-32432 GCF_000690775.1 Eurypyga helias
GCGGGCGCCTGAGGCTCCGCGGTGGAACCGAGCCCCGGGGCCTGCTCGGAGCTGTGCCCCTGCCTCCTCCTGCCTAAAAACACGGTGTGCTTCCCTTCTGACAGCCCGCTGCGAAAGAGTCACAGACCAAGGACCACGCCACGAGTGACTTTCCCCAGGCCAAAGAGTGTGTTAAACTGGGTTCTGATGGCCGTTTGCTCCGGGTTCAGTGTTATCTGAGGACTCTGCTCAACACTCTGGTTGATACCCACGGAAGGACACGTTTCGGTGTGACAAGGGAGGCTGAGGTTGGATTTTAGGATGGCAAAGGTTACAGATCCCCCAGCACGTGCTCTCAAGGCATCTCCCCTGGCCGGAAACGTCCCATGGGGCCAGAGGAGTTGGGATCTGCTGGCTGAATTAAACATCAGACAAAAGCAGAAGGTTTCAGGTTTGTAGGTGTTAAATGTCCCATGGTGCTTCTGACAAGAAATCAACCAGAGTCCTGGCCAAAACCAAACCTGAGCTGCCATTTACAGAATCATGGAATGGTTTGGAAGGGACCTTAAAGCCCAGCCAGTCCCACCCCCTGCCATGGGCAGGGACACCTTCCACTAGACCAGGTTGCTCCAAGCCTCATCCAGCCTGGCCTTGGACACTTCCAGGGATGGGGCATCCACAGCTTCTCTGGGCAACCTGTTCCAGTGCTCCCCACCCTCTCCGGGAAGAATTTCTTCCTGATATCTAATCTACCTGCCCAAAAAGGGCTGGACCAGATGTTCCGTGAGGTCCCTTCCAACGTGCTGTTCTGTGATTCATTAGCCCTCTCCATCCACCACTTCCCCGGTGAACTGCTGACAAGGCACCCAAGCACAACAGAGCAGTGAAAGCAGGGAGTTGGTGCTCCTGCCCTCCCTGCCTGCAATATCCTGACTCCGGGCGGGCCACAAGCCTCTAATAAAATAGGAATCTGTTAAAATCAACAGCAGCACCTCCCTGGCTGCCTTCTTCCAGCCACTCCTCCACACCAGAGATGAGCACCCCTGAGCTCAGCACTGCCCCGTTGACAGAGAAGTCACTGCTTCATGTTCCAGCCTTGTCTTGCTGCAGTATGATTCCCAGCCAGGTACTGGTTTCTTTAATACACTCAGTGACTTGAAAACACTTTAAAAGTGTTTCTTGCCAAAGTTTCACAGATATTGCCACAGGCTGTGTGGCATGAAAAGAAAAAGCTCCCGTGTTTGCCATGCTCCTGCTGTGGAAAACCACAGAGGCATTTAGGCACAAACTCTTTTGGCAATTTAAAAGGCAGATTCAACGCCTCTAGCCCTGCAATGGCCTCCTGCTTTGCACACATTCAGGAAAGTTCATGGCTGAGCTTGGACCAGCTAATTTTCCCCCTGCTAAAACGTAGGCTGACCCTAAAGAGAGGGTTTGCTGCCAATGTCCCACCACTGTGCCAGCCTAAGGGCTTCCAGAGAGCAAAGATGCTACTCACCCGGCTGTTCACTGCAACACCCTTTCTGCTGATCTCAACAGCAAAGGTTTTTCACCCTGGTGCTTATCACTCTGGGACACCCTCACCTTTTTTGAGCCATGTGTCTGACAGCTACTTTTAGGTTGCTTTTCTGCTTCAGCTTGACAGAAAACCGAGTAAAAATCTTCTCAGTGCTTCTGGTTGTATTTTATTTCCAAAGGCAGGAAGATGCTGTCCTGGAGTGCGCTCTGTCTGGGTCTAAGCATCCTTCCCATCTCCGTAGCAATGTGTGATGAGAGCAGAGCAGCTGGGAAACAGCTTGCTCACTTCACTGTCCATTATGTTCAACAAGCCTGTGATAAACTTGAAACAAGCCTCCTGGATCTGACACCTCCCTTTCTCTCCTCCCCTGCCTCCAGCAATAAATTCAAGCACGAATTCATCCTGCTCCCACAGCAGCTGCATGCTCTTTGACACAGATGAGGATGGATAAGAGGTCTCGGAGCTCTTCCAGGGAGTCTCACAGGAGACGCAGAGAGTCTCCGGCTACACAGAGCAAACGAGAGAAGAGGGAGAGCAGCAGAGAAGCCGGCAAAGGAAGGGGAGACATAAAGCAGGAGAAAGCAAAGGAGATCCAGAGCACCGCGGGGACTGACAGTAGGGTGCACACGTCCACGGTGGTGGATGTGGATGACGTGATATCTGATGAAGAAGTGGAGGCAATGGCGTTGCTGGACAGCGAGCGGCAAGAAGAAGGTATGGCTTATAGAAGGGAAGGGGCCGGAAAGCGATGAGCTTTTCGACCCTGTGTGGGTCACAGTATGACTCTGCATGGTCATTGCACACCCGCACAGCCATGTTGTTATCCTCAGGAGAGGATGTGGGAGACTCCAGGAGCCTCCCATTCCAGCTCCTACAGCCCATCCAGGCTGACCAGTGCTGTCTAGCAAAGCAATGAACTTGGCAACAAGCAGTTACATCCCCAGCATCTTTCACGCTTCCACTCACTGCTCTCCAGTTCTGTTCATGTTCTGTTCTCTTCCTTTTCTTGCTTGACCTTCTTTAGCTGAACAGGATTCGCCTTAATGCCAGTTCACAGCCTAAAAAAGTGCACTGCAGGGAAGACCTGCGCTTGAAGTGCACACACGTAGCTCCCTTTCCGGATAACCCTCGAGAGCAGCTCCTCTACAGGCCATGGGTTAGACAGATTCCCAGCCAGTCACAGCCAGGGAGCATTGTGAGTCTTTTGCCAAGATGGGCTTCTTTGGACCCAGCATCACTTGTCTGCTTCCATGCCAGCAGCTCTGCTGTCCTAGAGTGACACAAAGGTCCCGATTTGCTCCTAGCTCTCTAGGAACTGTTTTTTCCACAACGGCCTCTTTCTGCCTCAATTATGGGAATTCCAGCTAGTAGAATTCTAGCTGCGGAGCTATAGTGAGCATGCAGGTTCTTGGGATCTGAACCTCTCCCTGGATCTGGTGGCTCTGCAGAAAGCTCCAAAGGCAAAAGGGCAGGGATGGAAGGGAATCCAGAATGGGAGGGGTGCTAACTTCATGGCTGGAAAACCTGGTACACCCAGAAGTAATCTACCTCTTTTCATGCCATACCTGCAGACTTTCCCTCAGGCAGGAGCACAGCAAAAGGCAGCCAGATCAGGATGACCCATGCTCGCTTTGGGGAGGTGTAGAAGGTAATATCCCATTCCAGTCAGCCTCCAGCACCTTGCTGTGACTGCTGTAGAGCACAGGGAAATTTCAGCAGCACCAGTGGCTAGGGGCTTGGTCCCACTGCGCTGGGGAGCTGGGATGTGACTAAACTCCTATTCCAAAAGGACCTGGGATACTGATAGGGAAGGGCGCTTCAGGTTTGGAAGATATCTCTTATTTACAATCTTTCTCTTTGCCATTAGCTTATCTTTGCAGATAAGCTTCTGGAATCCCAGCTCAGCCAACAAGTTGCCCATTCCAAGCCCTTCAACGCTGCTTGGTAGCCACAGGTCATCAAGCTAAAGGCTGCTGTCTGGTCAAGGCAGTACGCAGAAGCATGGCTCAATTCCTGCCAGTGAAGCAGAGATAAAATCTGTCAGTCCATCCTGGCAGCTCCTGGTCACCTGGGGCAGGGAGTATTCTTTAACTCTGCTCCAGAGAGAGTCAAATGGTTCACATCCACCGGGTCTAGCCAAAGGATGACACCAAAGCAGATTTGTGCAGGCATTTGTCAGGCCATCAGTATTTTGGAAGCAGCCCTCTCCTAACACAGTCACTTTGTCTTTCTTCCTAGGTGTAAAGTCTCCGGGCCTGGGCATCTGTGAGTGGCTCCTGACCATCTTGTCTTTCCTGTTCGTTGTAATGACCTTTCCCATCTCTGTCTGGTTCTGCATGAAGGTGAGAATAGTCACGAGGCCCCTCTAGGTTTAGTGTTTGGTGTCTGATATGGATGTATGTAACCCACTGGTCCAGCCCATGTCAGACACGAGCAGAAATCTTTTTTTGGTCTAAGGCCCTGTTTACACTTGAACTCATCATTAATTCTGACGTATGCTTTATGCCACGTTGCTGCCACAGAGAGCTGCACAGGGGTCCAACCACTGCCCGTCGAATAATCCTGCTGCAGTATCAGCAGGCAGTGGCTTAGGTTCCTCCCTTTTAAAACAAATCGCAGGTCTGTTCCTTCCAAATGTTACCTTCAGCCTACCCAGAGATGGCTGCAGTGCAGCAGCGGGGTAATCAGGGTTTGCATTACAAGTTTTGGTGGGTGACTCCACTAGCTCACCCCTGCCCAAATCCTCCCTTTGCAGGGCTTTCCCAGAACAGCCATCTGCCCGTACCCATGAGGCCCTTCTCCCCAGCCCTACGCCTTCCTCTCCAGCCTGGCTTTGTTTCCCTCCGCAGGTAGTGCGGGAGTATGAGAGAGCCATCGTCTTCCGACTTGGGCGTCTCCTTCCTGGAAGAGCCAGAGGGCCTGGTAAGGTGTTTAGTGAGCTCCCCCCAGCCAGGTTGCTCTTCTTTGTGCTCTACCAAAGCTCACATGCCAGCGCCCTCTGAGCAAGCATGGCCAGTCAGATGGGATGTCTTTTCTCCCTTCCTCTTTAGGGCCTGTAGCTTCTAATGGTTCTTCCCATCACAGAGGCAGCCTCAGTGTTTATGTGTTACTGTTCCTTTGCGGTCTGCATGCCAAGCCCTCCCCTGTTCTCCTGGAGAGACAATTTCAGTGGTTCTGATGATCACCAGTTGCTTTTCCCTTCCTCTCACAGGCCTTTTCTTTTTCCTTCCCTGCCTGGACACGTATCACAAGATAGACCTCCGCCTCAAAACCCTAGAGATCCCCTTCCATCAGGTATGGTGGACACCCCCCTCTGTATTTTGGATGTCTTTAACTTACAACTTATGCTTCCAGCCTTCATCCCTGCACAGAAAAGTTTGGGAAAAAAAAAAACCAACAACAACATCTCCAAGTAACCAAACACCTTGGAAAAATGGTCAAAAATTCACCACAGTGAATTTTCTTTTTTAAATCTGTTTTTAATCCCATTCCATTTGGTTATGCACACCAATAGGGAGTTACCAAAGACACCAGACCTGTTGGGTTTTTTACCCACCGCACTGAGGAGTGTGCGCAGCGGGGACAGGAGCTCAGACTAAGATTTTGCGACAACAAGGGTGATAACTCTGCTCCTGCGTAAGCCTGGGGGGAAGCAAGGGCTGAACTCTTTCTTCTATCCCTTGAACCTGTAACCTCCCTAGCCACAGCCCCTCTTCTCCTTTCGGAATGTGTTGTCTGTGCTGCTCTTGGGACTGTCCTTGTCCAGTAGCATCTCCACACTCACCCCCATGGTGTACAGCAAATCCTTCTGGAGATAAAACAACTAAGCATGTGCCTCAGGACACAGCCCATGCTCTCAGGGCGGGAACGGGCAGCGGTGGGCAGGGAAGCACAGCACTGGATGACCTACTCAGTCCCTAGCTCAGCAGCTCTGAGGAGGAGCAGACAAAAATACTGCTCAGGGAACAGAGATCCAGGGGTTATACACTTTGCCCAAGGTCAGACTGCAGCAGAGGTGGAAACTACACAGACTTAACCACACAGCTAGTCTTAATTGTGTGCTTCCACTGTGCTGCCTTAGAGTTATCAGAATGAGCTCCATCTCCCCGAATCTCTTCCGCTTAGGTGGTGACCAAAGACATGGTTACGTTGGAGATAGATGCTGTCTGCTACTACCGGTTGGAGAATGCCTCTCTTCTCCTCACCACCCTGACCAGCATCTCCAGTGCCATCCAGCTGCTGGTGCAGACCACCACAAAGCGCCTCCTGGCCCATCGAGCCTTCTCTGAACTACTCTTGGAGAGGAAGAGCATCAGCCAGGAGATAAAGGTGCCTTCATGGGGGAGGGGAGGCAGCAGAGCAAGGGGTGAACTGAGGCTCCACAAAGAAGCTCAGGAGATCAGGCCCTCAAAAAAAGCCCCTGGTTTGCAGAAGAGTACAATAACAATATGGGTCTGCTTCACAGGAAATGCACGATTTTTCTTCTTTTTTTTTGCCTTGGATGACTTTAGGGGGAAGGATATATAGCGTGGGCCCCACAGGCAGCCACAGTGAGCAGCAGACTGGGTGAGGGCATGAAGGAACCAGCTCCAGCACTCGCCCCAGAGAGGAGACTCTCACAAGGAATTAATTCTGCAGCCTGAGCTGCCATAAGCCCAGCATACATAGGATCTCCAGCAGCAGTTCTCTGTGGCTGGAGCAGTCAAACAGAATGCTTATGACGGAACTGGTTCCACACTTGTACCAATATGGACCAGTTACATTGTGCTAAACCCCTGGGGCAAACAGAAATTTGAAGTGAGGGAAGTAATTTTATTTCTGAGGGGCCTCACACAATAGCACCCAAAACCTCATACATCTGCCTCCCACGCTGTCTTACTCTCCGAGAGAGGCCTAGGGTAGGGCTGGTGTCCTCCCCATGCTCTAAAAGTACTCCTCTTCACAGGTGGCTTTGGATGCGGTCACAGGCTGTTGGGGGATCAAAGTGGAGAGAACAGAAATGTAGGTAGGAAATGCTGACAGAGGGGACTTCCCTAGCCCTTTGGAAGTACCTGTCCTGCCCTGCTTCTCTTCCTGCTCTGCCTCTGGCTTTCTCCCTGCAGAAGGTAGAGCCTCAGCTCTCGCCTTCTTATTTTCCCTGCTCCTTTCTGCCTCGTGTATAACTTCCATGTGCCAGGAACGTGTTGCTCGTGCACTGACAGCCAGGGCAGGATCCTCAGGTGGGACCCCATCGCCGTTTCAGTGCTGCGGGCAGAGTTTGCACCCAGTTTCGGCAGCCCAAGAGGCACGGCAGGCACCCAACCCTGTGTCCCACTCTAGCTCAAAAGACCCAGAATCTTAGCACCGGTAGGGATGGGCTCATCACCCGGAAGCCCACGCAGCAAGGTGGCACTCGCTCATCATGTAGGCGGCCACGGAAGAAAGAGTCAAGCAGTGAATGAGTACATCTAGGGATGGAAGGAATTCCTGCCTTGAGAGCAGTTTCCCAGTGGAAGCTTTGCTGTCTCAGTATCATGTAGAAGGCCACAGAAGAAAGAGTCAAGCAGTGAACTTGTACACGAGTACAGTGAACTTCCATCTAGGGATGGAAGGAATTCCTGCCTTGAGAGCAGTTTCCCAGTGGAAGCTTTGCTGTCTCAGTGAGCCTAGACGTGAAGCCTCAGAGGCACAGAGGCCCTGCTGCTGCCCATGCAATCCTGGTCAGTGGCAAACCAGGCAGGAAAAGGAGGAAGGGAATGGAAGTGGAAGGCTAAAGCGAGACACACCAAGAGGGATGGCCCAGGGAGGAAAGAACACTAGTGAATTGCTCTGCAGAGACTGACTGATGAGCCCATTCCAAACCTCAGATTAACAAGCCAGCATTGCCAGGAGGTTCCAGAGCCCAGCTAATCCCTGTCCTTTACTGCCACAGCAACAACGTGCAGCTGCCTGCTGAAGTCCAGCAGTCCCTGGCTGTGGAAGCAGAGGCCCAGAGACAGGCCAAAGTGCGGGTATGCCAACACTGAATACTTCTCATCTCCTTCCAAAGCATCCCTCCTTCCTTTCCTACCCGATTTGAGATCCCTGGGACACACCACAGGAGGATGCAGCTCTGGGAAGATTTCCTTTCATTCCTGTTCAAGGAATTCAAGGGCAATGGGAGCTGCAGCGAGTCTGGGCCAGCCCAGTGGGGTGCCAGATCTGGTACCTAGCCAGAGGTAGAACATAAGGACACACAGAGAGGCCTGGGGGTAACCCCACAGCGATCCCCGTGGGGATCTCCTGCTCTAGAAGCCCAGTGCAGGGCTGTCACCACTGCCATGTACCCTGCAACTTGCTCATTCCAGGCTGGTCTCCATCCCTGGCTGCTCAAGATCCTGGACAAGGCTGGTGTCCAGTGCCCCTTCCCCAAGCCTAGCCGGGGGCTGCCCTCCCTCTCCCATGCGTTTGCAGCAAGGGTCTGCCCAATTGTGAGCCCCAGTGGGCTTAGGAAAAACAAGTTAGACATGAGCTCCCAAACCTTTGGGAGCATCAAGAGGTCTAGTATATGCCATGATCTTCAGAGAGCAGGAACGTTATAATCACACTGGCCCTGGGAATTCCGTGGTGGCAACCTCCCTCTGTAACAAACAGTCCGTGCCCCCTTACTCCCAGCCTCACAGAAACCTTCTTTATTCCCCTGCTCGGTAGGTGATTGCTGCTGAGGGGGAAAAGGCTGCTTCCGAGTCCCTGCGGATGGCAGCCGAGATCCTGTCCAGTGCCCCTGCCGCTGCTCAGCTCCGTTACCTCCATGCGCTGCACTCCCTTACCACGGAGAAGCCTGCTGCTTTCATCCTGCCCTTGCCTTTGGATACCACGAACCTGGTCCCTCCGGCAGTGGGCGGCCTCACCGCAGACACCACAAAGCTCCCAGAAAGCCTGAAAGACAAGAAGGACTCACCCATGCTCTAAGAGCTGTCCCAGAAATGGTTCCCACACTGTCCCTGGTCCATCCCGCTCTGAGAGGAGCGAGACGGCTGGTCTACCGGCAGCCCACCAGCAGGTCCTGGCCTGGAGGCCTGAGGGAAGGCAGCCCAGGTCTGTAACATAAAGTGGATTGTCCATGGAAGAAGCCTCCGCTTGTTTGGGAAAGGGAGAAATACAGAGCACAAGGGGCAGGGATGGCACGTGTGTGAGCAGGGGTTGAGGGAAGAGGGGTGTCACCCTCCCCTTGACACCCTAGGGCCTGGCCCCTGGGGTCTGACCCATCCTGCCCCATCACCTTGGCGGGAAGGACAGAGCAGCCCCTTAAAACTACCTAAATCCCCCCCATCCCAAACTGACCAGGCGGGCGGGGGGGTGGGCGTAATGGGTGGGGGAGCCAGAAGGGGCTCAGCATGCAGGCACAGTGGTTCTGCAATGAGGGAACGAGCTGGATCCCACAGGATCCTGGATACAGGATTTCAATCCCCACCCGTGCACACGTAGAAGCAACCAAGGTTGCTATCCAGGGATGTTGTGGATGCCCCAGCCCTGGAAGTGTCCAAGGCCAGGCTGGATGAGGCTTGGAGCAACCTGGTCTAGTGGAAGGTGTCCCTGCCCATGGCAGGGGGGTTGGAACTGGATGGGCTTTAAGGTCCCTTCCAACCCAAACCATTCCATGATTCTGTGATTCTGTAAGGTGGGTAGGCCTGGTTCTAAAACACGGTAGGGGAGGAAAGGGCACTTCCCTGCAAGGCTGTGCAGAGGAAAGGCAGGCTGTGCTGCTGCTCGCTTCCACTGGAGGGGGAAGCAGGACAAGCTGCTGGGCATCCCACAGCAATTCAGAGGTGATCCGTATGACGGATTCCATTCAGCAGACAAGGAGGAACCCAGCTCTGCTGGGAAGAGTCAGCTGAGAGCTGGAGAACAGCAACATCGCCTGCTGCAGATGGCTTGGTGACCTCTACGCACAGGGAGGAACAGAGAAAGTCCTCAAAACTCCTATATTCCTTTCCTGCCAAAAGCTATCTGAAAGGACCAGGAGCCTGCAGATGCTGCAATCCCTTCCCTCGGCAAAGATACGGAGCACTGTCAGCGGAAATACCCTGGCACTTGACTTCTCCGGCCCTGCAGCATCTCCCCTTGCTTCAAAGCACATTCTCTCTTGCACAGCCATTCCCAGGCCCAAAGTTCTGCTGCTGGTGGCCCACAGAGGCCTGGACAGAGGGCACTTGGTGGCCCTTAACTGCCCACGCAGCAGCTGGCCGTCACGCACGTGCCTAGCGGGGGTCGCTCGCTCTTGCGCGTTGATTTTATTCAGTCCCTCTTTGCCTGCTGCTAACGCTCACGCGTGCTGGTACGTATCATCAGCAATGCTTCTGGTAAACACGGCCACGGCGCAACACGGACCAGGATCCCGCTTTTTCCAGGTGCCACATATTCCGTATTTAATCAGCCCCTGCAGCTCCCTGGAGCCCCATTCTCAGCGCTCCCATAACACTCTACGGGGACACCCTGCGAACCAGCCACCTACAAGTGCCTGGGATGTGGGGAAAATCCACCTGTGAACTTGGAGCGATCACACGAGCATCCAAGCTCTGGCTATAGCCTCCCATTCAAACCATTCTGCCACTGCAGCCCCCGTAATCTTCCGTTGTTTCTCACGCTGTTGGAATAGGCCCCTGTTTCCCAACCTCGGGCAAAAGGGCGAAATACTACAGGGAGTGAGCTGCAGATGAACCTTTCTCTGAGCACTTTGCTGGCTGCGTTTCTAACTCCGTGTAAAATGATCCATCCGGACCAAGATTGCTCAGCACACTGCGGACCAACACCTCTACAGATAACATCCCAAAGGAAGAACAGTCTGAGAAATGACTGTCAAGGGACAGGCCAGGGCGCATGCACTGCCCCGTTTGCACTCACAGCTGCAGAAGTCAGGCATCACTTTTTCAAACACGTAACTTTTCTACAGTTACAGAAAAGGCAAATTATAGCTAAGAGCATCCTCTGTTCCAAAGAGGCCTTGTTCCAGCAGGATCTTCTCTTTGTTACATATCCAGAGCAGGCAGAAACATGTCATTTTACCATCGGGAGATACTACGTTCAAAACCGTTGCAGAAGGAACACATAATTTAAAAATGTACTTCAGAACTAGTGATATATGGTGTTTCCAAAATAGAATTTACTCCGAGGGAGTTGGCAGGGGTTGTCTCAGCCGACAGGATTCCTGACAGTTCCACTGCCTGCTCTTTCCAGCAGAGACTGGGTTAAACTGTGGAGTCATGCCGAGCCCCGGCAGCTTGTCTGGCCTTGCAGAGCTTTGTAACGACACGCACTGCTCTGGGCTGGGGACCGGGCAGAGGCAGAAGTCCTGGTGGCCACCTCACTGGGCAGGTTGGCTTGTTGAGGCTGCAGGTGTTACCACGGATGGGAGGGACAAGGGGCTCGGATGCCACACAGAAATCACAGGGAGGTGGAGCATTTAAATGCCATCCCAGTGCACTGAGTGGGTGAACTGGCAGCACCCGAAGTCTGATTTTGTGACCTTGGTTGCAGGCAACTCTCCTGTGACAGCAATTTGAGAAAGGCCTTCAGGATCAGGCACAGCTCCAGGCTGCTTTACACTTGCTGGAAGAAGGACAAAAGCCTTCAAAAGAAGAAGATTCAAGGACAAATTAAAATTTGTCTGTACAATTCCGTAGGATTTCTTCCTAACCAACCAGCTGGTAACTGGATCATCCAAAGCCCAGAGGATACACATCATCAGATGCACAACCAGGCCATGCTGGCAGTGAGAAAACAACCCCTTGATATGAGAGGAAAAAGGTACAAATGACTTACTTGCATGATCCAACAGGGATGAGGCAGACAAGCAAGATGGATGCGGAAGTGGTAGAAGATGGTGGAGTAGTAGGTAAGGAGTAAAGTGGATCGGGGTGAAACACTACTATGAATGGGCACTAAGAGACTACTCAGGCACTGCTGTTCTTTAATGTTTGCTGTTTCTGGATCCTTTCGTTTGGTCAGAGATAGAAGTTCTGTGACTTGAGCAGGCCCCGACTTCCGAGACGCTTTCTTGGAAACATTTTTCTGAAAGAAAAACAGAACAACCACCCAAAGCCGTTAAAAATAGCATGGAGTTAAGGACGTAATATCTTGGGCACAGTTTAACAAAGTAGCTTCTCCTTCCGCTTTGATGACAAAGAGACAGGATACTTTGAAGGACTAAGGGAAGGAGTTTTAATTCCCATACTTCTTCTCCATATCTGACATCTGTGTGCAACCAGTTGAGAAAGGACACAGGGAAATTCTCTCATCCACAACAAACACGCGACCCGAGGAACTTACTGGTATTGCCCATACGGTGTGGCAGCAAGTCAGCAGTGTTAAATGACTCCTGGAGACAGCAAGTGTCCTGTGCTGTGAACACAAAAGGTCTGTGGCCTCCAAGAGTGAAGGGACCTGGAACATGATTTCTTTTCTATCCCAAAATCAGTGATCCTCAACAGATCTTCTTCTTTTCCCAGGGAGGTGGTGGAGTCACCATCCCTGGATGTGTTTAAGAGACGGGTGGATGAGGTGCTGAAAGATATGGTTTAGTGGCGGACAGATACAGTTGGACTGGATGATCTCTAAGGTCTTTTCCAACCTAGTGATTCTATGATTCTATGATTCTATGACTGTAACAGGGAACACTGACTTACAAGGAAGATGAAGGTAATAACAGTGACCTCCTACAGACCCTGTGTCACATGTCAAAATAAAAAAAAATTACTCAAAAAAACCCCAAACCAAAACACAAAACAAAACAAAAAAACCCACACCACCAAAAAAACCCCAGCAACCAACCAACCCACACCACAGTCAGGAGTTCCTTCTGCCCTGATCCAGAATCATGTTAGAAGACTCCTTGCTTGGCCTCTGACAAAACCTTGGGATGTGTCTGGGGGAGAGGGTCCTGCACTAAATGGGAGATGAATGCAGTGTCCTCAAAGATCGATTCCCTCTCTGAGCCAGGGAAAGGGTTCAGAATATTGATTCTCCTGACCTTGCCCTTCTTCATGTGTCGCTTCTGGGATGACTTCCCCCTCCTTCTCCAGCTCACTTTCTAGCTCTTTGATTCTCTGCAGAGCTTCTTCCAGCTTCTCTTCAAGATCTCCCGATCTCTCCTCTGCATTCTGAGCACGGATCTCTGTTGCCCCGAAACACAGAAGCAAAGGTAACGCTGAAACCTGCAATCTAAGCAGCTGCTGGCAGGAGAGCTATAAGAAAGATTTAGAAAGCTGAAGCATTCAGTGGGACGGACCGACTCTATAAAACACATTTATGGTTTCAGGGAAGGGCGTTGTTAAAAGACTTATCAAGGACTCACTTCATGGCACATCTGTGTAAACCCTGCAAATGGAATTGATTTTAAAACTCAGTGTTTGCTAGCAAAGGGGGCGATGCTGACCTTCACTGTGCAAGGATAAACACAGAGCACAGTCAATTCTGTTAGCAAGGGTCACCCTGGATAATGTAAGCTCACAGGCAAAACCAGAAGTACGAGGGAATGGGATTCAGAGTGCCCAAGCCTGGTTAGGCAAGGAAGGAGTCCTTACCGAACACGAACCTTACTGCGAGTCGGCACGGAGCCACTTGGGTGTCCCTTCATTGCGCTCCCCATGCTTAGGCACCACATTGCATGGCTGCACCGAGCTCCTGGGCACCTACAGGCCCTGGAAGCGCTCAGCTGCATCCACGTAGCACCACGCGAGTGCCAACAGAACCTGACGGATTGGGATGTCGTGCAGAGAACCATCATGAGTACCCCTGCAACGCACCCCGTGAGTACACACACGGGCGGAGGGGAGCTGACATGGGATGTGAGTTCAGCTAGCAAGCCACAGTCAATGGCCCAAGACAATCAGAACTGAAGGAAATCCAAAATTATGCCAGATACTGGATGAAGCAGAACTGGATCAGAAAATGGAACAAGCGCTTGCCTGGGATAAAACCCTGTCCCGCTCATGCCTCCAGCATGGGACCAGTACTCACAGGAGCTGTGCTTGCAGATGTTCCAGCGTTGCCAGGGCTTCAAACTCTCTCTGGGAAAAGGGAGTTGAGGACTTGGTGTCAGTCATCTCCCTCTGGCTGGAAAGAGCAAAACCTTCTGTAAGCGAACCTGGAACCAACAATGTCACATTTCATCTGCGGCATCTGCCTGGTTTGGTGCCAGCGTCTCGCTGCACAGTCACAACACAGAGCTCTGTATCAGCAAAACATGTACAACCAGAGGCTGGTTCAGGCACTGGACCCATCTTGGCATTGAAAATAGACTAAATTGCTTTTCTGACTCAGACATGAAAGTGTCCCTGGCTCAGAGTCTCGGATTGCTGGTGCACTCACTGGGTTACAGAGGATGGAGATAGCTGTAGCCTGGTCAGGAGTGGAAAACACAATAAAACAATGCTTGGAGAACAGAAAGAGGCAGATCCTCACCAACAGGCCTAAGTCAGTTTTCTTCATCTGAACAAGACAACCAGGGTTTTTCTGTAAAAGTAACTGTTGAAAGGCTTCTACTCAAACCTTTGGGAGGTAATTGTGATTTCCAGGGACTCATTTCTGTAAAACAAGTCAAAGTCCACAAAGAAATGCTCCTGCGTCTCCCACTGTCACTCAGAACGAGCTGCCCACCTCGAAAGCATGAAGGGCAAGGCCCACTCAGCCATGCAGCACGCTCAAGGAGCGGGACCATCCACTGACAGCTTGCGACAGACCCACAGTCCCTGTAGGCTCCACTCTGGAGAGGGAGTGACTGGAAAAAGCAGGCCCTATGTCTTCTGAAGAGCACCATCCCAAAGGCAAGTGGAGAAACCAAGGACCCAGAAGGCCAAAACAGCCTAAACTTGCTTCCCTGTTGTTGTGGGATCTCTCTGAACCCCCTTCAGCTCCCCCCACGCACTTGGCACCAAGCCATTTGCACCACCCCAGTCTCCGCAGACAGTCCTGGTTCAGACTACACGCACCACCCATTCCAGAGAAGTCCCGAGGCACAACAGTAACGCACGGGTCAGTAGGACAGACTGCAGCTGCGGTAACTGTGCTAGTGATTATTTAAAATAGCAAGAAGAGAGGAATCAGAGAAAACCAGCACCTTGCACTGCCCCAGCAGGTCTGGCACAAGTGGGGTGCCCTAAGAGTCTGGTTCGACAGCTAAACCCAGTCTGTGCCAACAGGCCACAGACCACTGGTGCAGTGAAGGCTCTTACCCCTGTAACCGACACGCCGTCCGACTTGCGAGACTTCAGGTGGACGTTGGCATCATGTCCTATGTATCTGATCATGTCTGCAGCAGCTTCGCTGTCCTCAGTCAGATAACCCACGCCTGGCTGCTGCTGGGAGAGCAAAGGAACAAGAAATAGGAGATAGCACTAGCCTCGCGGCATCCAAGGCTGCCGTAAGGCCACGATTCACACTCCATACGCTGAGCAATAAATAAAACGGCCCTGCTGGAAAGTAGCATATTGCAGCTACTACAGTCACCTGCGTAACAGCAATCTCCTCCTTTACTTCTAACATTTCTTCCTCTGTTACGGGTTTCCCACTGCCGTTGGCACCTTCAGCTTCAAGCTCTTCCTGAGCTGAAGAAATGACAGTATCCTCGGGCTTACGCTTCCGCCGCAATTCCTGCAAGGCACCATAAGAAGGCTCAGGTGAGTAGCACGATCTCTCCACCTACCCAGCAAAGCAAGCTGGTCTCTGACCTTCTTTTGCACACATTTAGACATGGAGCTAGGAGGGTCCTGAGTGTGAATATATTTTAAATAGAATTTAACCTGTTTTGTATGAAAGCAGACAAACCCCAGGCCAGCCATCGGTAAAACACATCCAGTGAAATAAGGAATTAAACTGGAAGCTCAGCCTGATCTCCTGGGCAAGGCAAGCACCAGGATTCCAGCCAAAGCCCACCCCAATGAGTGAAGCAAAAGCTGTCGCGCACCATGGGAGATGGATCTATGAGTGGGGTCACATCTCCCAGCTCCACTGAAGCTCTGGTTTTGCCTTAGATCTGCCCTCACAAGAAGTGCTGTGATTTTTAACCAGTTTATAGTTGTAACACGTCATAGATCTAGCTGCCGCTTTGAGTGCATGCAGTTCTCCATGGGAAACCTTCCTCCCTTAAACCGAACTGCAGCCGAAGCCTTAAGGAACAGCTTTGAAGCAGAACTTCATTCAAAATGGTTCAGCCTAGAACAGCGAATGCAAGTCTTCATATACCTCTGATCCAAAGAGGTTTCTCAATTCTTCTAAATCCAGAAAGGAGACCGTGGTGCCTTGGATTTCTGAAAGGAGAAGACTACATGTTTGAATCTAATTACAGCACTCCGTCTGGGAAAACATAACAGAAAAGGATTATTCAAGGATTTTTGAGAATTAAAAACAGCTGTTATATTCTGTTGTGGAACCCACAACATCACAAAGGTGATCAGAGGGCTGGAGCACCTCTGCTATGATGAAAGGCTGAGAGAGTTGGGGTGTTCAGCCTAGAGAAGAGAAGGCTCCGGGGAGACCGTATAGCACCTTCCAGTGCCTGAAGGGGCTACAAGGAAGCTGGGGGGGACTTTTTACAAGGGCCTGTAGTGACAGGACAAGGGGAAACGGGGTTAAATTGAAAGTGGGGAGGTTTAGATTGGGTATCAGGAAGGAATTCTTCTCAGAGAGGGTGGGGAGGCACTGAGACAGGTTGCCCAGAGAAGCTGTGGATGCCCCATCCCTGGAAGTGTCCAAGGCCAGGCTGGATGAGGCTTGGAGCAACCTGGTCTAGTGGAAGGTGTCCCTGCCCATGGCAGGGGGTTGGAACTGGATGATCTTTAAGGTCCCTGCCAACCCAAACTGTTCTGTGATTCTATGATTCATAGTCAGTTAAATAATTCCTCTCACATTCCTCAAGTGCAAGCAGAGCTCGGCTGAACAGTAGCAACGATTAAGAGCCTTACATGCTCGTGTAGAATAAGGAGGTGGCAGGCAGGTCAGTTAACTGCAAAACGTTTCAACTGCATCTGTGTAAATGTATTTATTGGCATATATTGCACCAGGCGCCCCCAGGGCCCCCTAAGCACCACCCACATCTGGATGCACATGGCTCTGACAAGCTCTGAACCGGAGGCTCACTGTCACTCCTATGGAATAAATCTCACAGGAGACCCCTTACATATGTACACCACAACAGGGTAAGGAAAACATTAAAACTGAACGTGACCTGACCCAGGTTTATCTGCTTTCCAGGACTGCAGAGTCAGTAGGAGTCTTGGGGGACCAGGGTAATCTACTGGAGTAATCCATTCCAGGGTAATTTACTGGAGTAATCCATTCCTATGTATTTCCCTCTACCTTTTACACAGCAGACACAGCCTCACCTACCCCAGACCTAGAGAGCTGGAAAGGCAGACATCTTTTACCTTGATCTTATTCAGCTCCTCCAGCTCAAAATCCACGTCTACATCCATCTCAGACCGCTTCTTCCGAACGATGGCACTGACAATCTCACAGCAGCAGCCGCAAAGACGCAGAATGTCATCAGCCCTGCAGGAACGCCCTGGGATGCTTTATTCCCTTCCATCAGGAGCCTGCTGCTGTCACCGAGGTACAGGAGTCTCCAGAAGAGCATCCCTTGCCTGCCCCTTGCACAACCACCTCCCAGACAGCTTGTCCATGCACGGAGGATGTGTGAGCACAGATCGTGAGTGAGGTGGACCCTTTGCCCCGGGTGACCTGGACTAGAGACACACTGCCTGTGCTGCCCTTACTTCCTCAGCGCTCACCCGCAGAAGCGCGGGCAGAGCTCACGCAATCACAGATGCTAGCGTGTTTTAGAGCAGCACTAGGTATAAAGCAGGCGCTGCCATTCTCCTGAGGTGTTCCTATCCTACTAGGGTCCCTACAAATTCCAGTAAGGCCCATTTAGGACCCGGGAATGAGACCCAAGGACAACCAAAGCGATGGGATCTGTCGCCATGACCAATCTCTCAGCACACTACACTTTTTCTTAAAAAAACAAACAAACAAACAAACAACAAACCCTTAGATGACATTAAAAAGCTCTGCTGGTACCTGACTATAGAGCCAGAGAGTCTGCTCATCTCCACAGCCAGCTCTTCAGCCCCGTGCTGCAGCTTACGAGCCCTCAGCAGTCTGAGCTCCTCCTCGGCGTCTGACTCTTGCTGCTGGGGACACTCAGAGGACAAGCGCTCTTCTGTCACGTACCTCAGCAAGTTCACCAGCCACAGAGTCAGGTTTTTGTGCAGTTCAGTCACCTGCACAGAACATCGGAGCAAATCTAAACCAGTAGTAAACGACACCTTGCCAAGCAGGCTGAAGTCAGTGCATTTAGGTCAACGTCCTACCTAACTTAATTTGCAAACTGACCTAAGGACAGAAACATTTGTACCATTTTTCTCTCCCGTATTCATTCCCATTACAAACACATCTTTTCCTACTATGGATCTAATCCTTCTCCCAGTTCTTATTTAGGATCATTATCAGCCACGGGGTGCTCTCATCTGTCCAGAATTCAGTGAGAAACCAAAAAACTCAAAAATAATCACACACCACACTTCCGGAACATTTAAAAAATGCACAGGGAGAGCCTCTGACCTATGCTCCTGGGAGAAAGAAGTAAAACCACAGAGAGCTAGCAGCCCCAACAGCTCTCTGAACAGGAAATAACAGCGTTATTCCAGGGGAAATGCTTGCTCAAGATGAAACAATAAAATTATGTTCATGCACTGTACAGGAGACCTCATGGCTATTTTTAGAGTTCTCCTCTGCTGCTCTGGCTGGAAGACAACAGCCACAACTCCAACGGGAAAGAAGTTGAAAGAGAAACAAGCGTTCTGCGCAACTGCACTCTGGCCAGATGGAAATTAAAGACTGGATACTAGACATAGTGCTCTTCTCCCTAGCAGTTTCAGGCTTGCACTTACTTTTTCATTAAGATGCACGATGTCCTTCTCACCCTTATCATTCACAGACAGAACCCATCACACAATCATCTGAAAAAATTCTTTAGGTACCACCATGAAAAACAAAAACCCAAATCCAGAAACAAAGTGACCACCCGATCTGAGGATCCCCTCTCTCAAAGACACCTTCTTCCTTCCAACTCAAGGAAAACGATGTATGTTAGTACACCGTATCCTGGAAACGTGACACAGGCCCTTTTGCTAATGCTACAGTGGTGGGAAAACTTGGCATTTGCAATTAATATATCATAATTTATATACATCTCTCCTGCACGTGCTCTGCAGATGATTTCTTGACGATATTTCTCCGAGACAATGGAGCACCATGACAAGGAATATGCCCCCACAACTCTGTAAATTAACCATGTATTTGGTTTTTCCTTCAAAGGCCAAGATTCCCGAAGCAGGCGGCAGTTTGGAGGGAGACAGTGATGTTCCAGGAGCCATATGGAAACCACCCACTGTCTCCACAGATATTGCCAAGTCAAAGCAAAGGCAAGGCAGTCACCAATCCTTTTAATGCTTCAGCTGATCACATTTACCCCAACTGCCAGTGTCCTGAGCCAGGGTCCCCACAAAAGACCATTTCTCTGGTCTTACAGGGGTAGTTTAACATACAAGGCCAACCCAGACACAATTAACACCTCCGTCCTTACGGGAAATGCAGTCGGAAACAGCTCATGGCTGCATCCACCTGGGCCAGCCACCCGGGAACCTTGTGATAAAACGCCCACAGCTCAGCTTTGCCGTTCCTGCACGCGCCAGAACCCCTCCTCAGCTTTTGCGCCTTGGATACCTAATCTTCCATACTTCTCACCAAGGCTGTCAAAAACCTTGCTGTGCCTGCAGGTAAAGAGAACACGAAGCATTGATTACAATTCTTTCAGGCAGTAACAAGGCCGAGTTCACAGAGGGACGAAGAGCCTCTGTGAGAGCTGACTACACTTAGGACGAAGAGTGAGCTGTTTAGTAAGCACTGGATTCAAAGCAACCTGAAAGAAAACGGACTTGATCCAGAGCCCCTGCTTTTCTTCTTGCCTTGGCAGGTTTGGCTGCCTCACTGCATAAAGGTTTAATACAACTCCCTCGAAAACAGCTTCGCAGCGACAACTCGGCTCTTCAGAGGTGCAGGTGACACAGTGTGCACCGATGTGCCAAATGCCTGGAGAAGGCAGTAAATCACTTCTCCGCTCACTCCTCTGGCACACACTGGAGGACATTCTGTTTGTTGAGGAGCACGCTTGAAACGCGACAACCCTCGCTTTTGATACCCAATGTTTAAGCTTTCTTTAAACCCCAGTAAGGTCACGGCCTCCACAACATCTTGTAGCAAAGATGGCATGTCAAGCACACGGGGGTGATGCCAATTTTTTTAATATTTCAGTGATCTTGATGCATGGCTTGGTTTCCTCACCGTACAGCTGTGGGGTAGAACCGATTAACTTCTCCTCTTAAGAGCAAAGAAGAAAAGAGGTGGGTCCCAGAAGGGCATGGGGTGACCGAGAACAGTCACTTCTGATCCCTTACGTGTGGTTTAGCCGTATTAGACCTTACGCCGTATTCTGGATCCTTATTAAGCAGCAGCCAAGGTTGGGAAGGCTCTCTGTGTCATTGCATTTATCTTATAAACTTAACCAAGCCCCCAGCAAAACAGCAGACCTAACTGGAGCTCACTCTGGGCCCAGGTGCCAATTTCAGAGTCAAACCATCTTATTCTCCCCAAGAAGTTAGGCTGTGAAGGCTTTAAGAAGTGGTCAAGGAAAACTCAATAAAAGCAAAGACTCTAAAGCCAAACCTTAAGGATTTCATATAAGCCCTCTTTTTTACCTCCTGTCTAAAACAATCTCATATCCCGTTGTTTGCTCGTTGTCCACCTCCACTCCTTGTTATCGAATACCAAACCATTCGTAGTGCTGCACATGCTGCTCGAGATCAGGTAATCGGATCTTAGAAGATAATAAATACTTCAGGAAACTGAGAAATGCTTCAAGGCAGCCGAGTGCCCTGGCCTTACGGGACAGAATTACCATGTTCTCAGTATCGTCTCTTACCTGTTCTTTACAACCTCTGTAATTTTCACTGGTTTATACCACAGCTGCAACGTAAAGAGAAGGGACAGCTCGTATTTCCCACTGAATGGCCATTACATTACAAAGCAAAAATCAATCCAAGCTCTTCAAAATCTGAGGCCTTGTGAGGATGAAGAGAACGCCCTTCCTGTGGTCCAGTTTCCAAAGCCTTTGTTAAAAAAAAACCCAAAATCCCCTTTTCTGGACTTAACGGGCTGAAGCCTGCACTGTGCTGCCTGGGTCTTTGTTCAGATCATGACTAACTGTCGAGGCTCCTAAAAACTTGCTGTTAACTTTTTGCCATGCTGCTGTCTGGCCAGTTACAGCCCCGTTTCTTCTTCTTTCTCTCCCTTTCTAATGGGAACTACCAGAAATACTTATTTCCTTTAGCTGTCTCTTCGGATGGACAGATCTAGCATTCCTGAAATATAACATGCAGTATAAGGTAACGTAGGGAAAAACACAGGATAACCCTGAATGACAGAATGACAGTATGAGAAGCAGCTTAGCGAACATGAGTAGCAGCTCCAGACAGCACATGTTCAGTTTAGTTTTAGTTTGCTAAAAGGAAATAAGATGATTAAAAAAACAAACATCAGAGATGAAACAGTTCAGAAAACAGAAACAAGTCAAGGTCCTGCAGAGGCAAAGGTTGAGAAGGTTGGTTGCAAATTACCCAACAAATGTTTGTTATCTTACGCAGCACATGATAACTTTAGGTCAGCAAAGAAAACATTTATTTACATACTGAATTATCAAGATAGTAATATCAAGATAACTCAGTATCTAGATTAAAATAACTTTGTGTTCATGATAGAGTAATAAAAGAAGTATTACCCTCTGAGACAGTGTTATCTGGTTAATGATCTCCAAATGAGGTTTTACTTTACTTTTTAAACATCCATTCTTTCCTTTTACGTTTCTTTTCTTTTCCATGAGTTATCTGCATCATCACAAACCGCCCGTGCTCCCCCGCTACGTAACACCCCACTTCCCCGTGTCACATCTGCACTGCAAGTTCTTTGCACTGCACCACATTTATAAGTTTCGGATATTCTTTGATATGCGAGTGCCAGTCAAGTTTCTCAGAGTTTATCCCTTGCATGTTCTTGATTCCTAGCACGTATGGGGGGGTCGGACTTCAGCTTTGGAATAAGCCAGTGCAGACTATGTCAACAGGTCCCGTATGACCCACAACTTTCCTGGCATCCCCTAGGAAAGGCCGAACTGCAAAATGAGTAATTCCTTACCATTATTCCCAGTTATCCTTATACTGTATTGCTTGTAGAGTTTATGTGCCCTTCGGTTTATTTCTTCCAGGGCAGCGTGCTGTGGAGGCAGTGCTCCAGCAAAGTCCCGGTGTCGACTGAGCACCGTTTGGCCCAGCTCTGTCCAGTGCTCCTGCAGGCTAGCAGCGCTCCTCAGCCTCTCCATCCCTCGTAGGTGCACCTCCCCTCCATACTGCTGCAGGTCTTCTTTCAGCATCTGAAAGGAAAGGAGCAAGCTCACCACGCCCCCAGAAGTCAGAGCACCCTTTGGATGCAACAGAAAGGTGCTAAAATGGGGTAGGAGAAGCGTGAGGAATCCATGAGCTTGAAGATGTCACAGCGAGTAGGCAGCACGAGAAATTGGAAGCTTACTGGTGACAATTCTGAGCACTTCTACGGGTTATCATTATCAGTCACCAGAGCTGTGGCTCAGACAGCACTTAAATGCACAACTAAGTTCAGCGCTTGGGCTGAACCACGGTCTTGGTCAATTATAATTTCTCATCTGCAGACTCTGAGCTTGAACTTCAGCACCAAAGGCTTGAGCTGATGTGTTTCCGTTCACATCTGCGATGGGCACGGATGCTCACTGGGACTCAGCTAACACACGGTACTTTGCTGAGCACGTACCACTCAACAGCTCTAGCCCCCCAAAACCTTACCTTTATCAAGTTCTTGGTATCTTGCAGGATTTCATCCAGCAGTTTTTCATCCATCGCAGAGGAGCTAACGCAGATGGAAAGGAGGGATAAGCGGTGAAGGTAAAAACTGCTTTAGTAGCTAGTGTAAAACCAAGAGTGAAGATATCCTCTACACATGTCAAGTTCTTGGTACAAATCATAAATTGACAGGGAAGTAAAAACCACCAGGCTCTACTCAACCAGGGGTTTTTGTTCTCTCACTCAACAGAACACAGGAGGTGTCAGTTCAGAAAATAAGTTACTTCCCAGCAAAGATGAAAAATTCAAAGCACACCAAGAATTCAGACATCATTAATTCCATGACTGAAATCTAGGAGGTGATGTCTTGTTCACGCACACACTGTGCATTTCTGCATTACGTACCTGCTTTACGCTTTGTTTTACTTAACGTATCACAATGAACAAACAAAAAGCCTGCAAAATAGAGTCACCTTAACGTACAAAATGACTGGATTTGAAACGTCACGTCTTCGAGTCTCGTTTTGTGTCTGTACATGAGAGAACCGAATCATCTGTTGAGGCATCAATCCTGTGTGTTCAATTTAAAATACACCAGACTAAATAGAACTCCGTCATAGGAATGACAGCTGCAAAAAGAACGCTCTGGTTCATAGCAGGAGGGCGCAATGCTTGCCTCGCTGACTTTGACCAGAAGCCTGCAGCATCATTTGGGCGCTACTGTTAACGACCTGCTTATCAAGGTATGCGTGTTGAGTGGAAAATTGCGACAACAACTCCCTGCGCTGAGGGTCGGTGCGTGCTCCGCACTGGGCCGGCAAGGCCTGCTGCCAAAGGCGAAGGTTGAGGGAGCTGACTGCTACCCCACGTCCCCCGGGGCCACTCACGAGTCACTGCAGTGGGAGTGCTGAAGCCGCTTGTGGAGGCTGCTGCAGACAATCTGCAGTCTCGCCTGGCTGGACTCCTCAAAACGCTCTATTTCTGCTCCAATGTGACCCAACCTCTCCCTGAACTGCTCCGTCTCTTCCTCCAGATCCGCCAGGTCTCCCGTGTCCTGCAGGCAAGAGGGTGGGAAAAGGGACTGTTGTGACTACGTCGCTCCGAGTCAGAGGAACTCTCCCTCGGCCCTAGCTATTTTGAGACACGTCCTTATCAGAGGCCTGGGAAATGTCTAATTCCACCTCCCAGCCCTCGCAAGCCCTTTGAGACCGGAGCAGGGCAGCTGACCCTCCCCAGGCACGCCAGAACCAAGCGCTTGACTCCTTGTTGCGCTGCCGAGAGCGCACGCAACCCCGTAGCTCTGCAGCTAAAACTACACCAGCCTGGTTCTGTTTCCATTCTATGGAGATGGAACGGGGCGAGGGAGGAAAGTCACAGAAAACCAGGGGGAAACGGGAAAAAAGAAACGTGAGGTAGAGAAAAGGAGACATGGAGTACAGAGAGAAAAGCAGAGTGAACTCATTCAGATTCTAATACTCGTTTGAAACCAGACCGGGATTTGAAAGCTCCGATAACAGCAGTTTTCTCTTTCTGAGAGCTGTAGGGCGACCTACACACGCATGCAAAGGCTGAACAGGCCCCCATCACCAACAGGTCCCTACCTTTGAGCCCAAGAGCACTAGGAAATGCCTGAGGACGTTGGTCAGTGTCTTGCCACTAACATGGAGCTTGCGAACCGACATGAGCTGGTTTCTGCCTGCTATCTGAAAAAAACCCATCATTATTTGCCCTGTTTTCTTCTGAAAGGCATCTGACATGAACATAAGTGAAATGGAGCTCAAGAAGTTGAGTCTGCTTTCCTTACAAATAAACTCCCGAGCTCCTGGACACCCCCAAAAGCCCTGCTAACAGGCTTTAAACTAGAAATGGGATAACGCAGATGGCAAACGAGGGGGACACAAACCAAGAAGCACAGAATTAACCAAGAACAATATTTTGTGATGAAGTGCAAGGAATCTGTAGATGATATTCTAAACTATGAGGATTAGGAAACTTGAATCAAACCCATCTCTGAATGGAAAGATTAAATTTCACAGAAGCTCCTCCTGCACAGAACCTGAAGACACGTACAAAAAATGCAGCGTGAATTATGTGGTTTCTGTTTAAAAGACACGTGTGTGACGTACAACTGACCTCAGGGCAGGTATGAGATGTGTTGCTACTGGACTGAATTGAATATAAATGTTCTTTGGGTTGAAACCTGCCCTCGGAACAAGCCTGCTAGCCGTGACGTTTCATACCTTGCAGCGTATCACGGATCTCCTGCACCTACCTTCAGAGCCAGGTCGTAGGCAGCCGAGCTCCAAATATCCCTCTCTTGGGCTCGCAGCCAAACCTGCTCTTCCAGTCGCTTTCTCTGCGGCTCACATAACTCCCGATACTCTTCCAAAAGGCTGGAAAAGGCAATGAAATATGCACACCTGTGTTCCTCATTCACACTTACTGTCTTTCTGAAGCTGTTCTTTAGGCATTTTCTCTCCCTCTTTCCTTCCTCAGCCTCTACATTTGCAGGTCCTTTTCCCCGAGCCCCTACAACACCTTTGTGTTGATATTCCCATCGCAACCTGGATTCAGTATGACTACAGATCACTGTAAGCGAATCTGCGTGCCTGAGCACCACAGCTCTGATACCAACCGGCTAAATCCCGGATTTCTTAGGTATCTGAAGGTGTCCACAGGCCTTCAGCAGTTCAGAACTGCAGGCTCTGGTTGACTATGAAGTGCTCACCAGCTGTGAATTGGGGTGAAAAGCAGCTGAGCCACAAATGCAGCTCTCACGACTTAAAACTAGAGAGGTTTTGATCAGCTTTTTACCCATTTGGGGGGTTTAGCATTTATGGCAAAACAATATATATAATTATATCCTGAACAGCCACGCTCTCTTCCCCAGAAGGAAATCAGCTCTCACCTCTCCTTCCCAACAACCCCCACAGAACAAAACCAGCCCGCTGCAGAAATCTCCCAACCTCAACTTTGAAAACAACTTCCTTGGCACTCGCTTCTGCCTCCTGCATGGCTGCAGCCAGCTCCGCTTGAGCTCCTCCTGCTGCTTTGGTCACCCGGCAGTCGTGCTGCCGTACCTCGTGCAGCTCGCTGAAACGGCAGGGACGGACTTGGTGCAACTTCGCCCAGCGCGAAGGCCTCTGCTCTGGCAGACACGGACCGGTGGGCCCTGCACCATCACGCAGGGATACACAACCATCTCGCTGTGGGGGTGAAAGGCACCCTAAAGACCTCCCCGCGCAGGCGCGTCGCTCCAACCGCCCCTTCCTGCGGCCCCCCACCAACGCACCGCCAGCGTGCCAAGGACAGGAGGTGGCTTTGGCGTTCTTTGGCACTAAGAGGGTGCAGTGAGAGCGTAAGGAGGCTCGAGTGTGGTCCCTATAGCTCTGCTTCAAATCATAACACTGTCCTCCTGCTCCTGGGGAGGGGGGAAGCTTCCAAAACCCAACAAACTCAATGGTCTAAGGCAAGTGCATAGAGATCATTTCTTAGGATCAGGCAGGATTCAGACCTGGCCAGCTGTCCAACAGATTCTTTAAAACAGAGTAGCTCTTCCTCAGTGTGTCTGTTGACCCACCGCTACGACATCATTTTTTCGTAGAGGGTCTTCATCTGTTCAGGAATTTGCTCCAGGAGACGCACATACCTCTGCCTGCAGCAGAACGAGTAAAAAGGGGCATTTACCCGAGAGCGCAGATGTCTCTCGGGCCGTCCGAAGACCCCTTCCTGTCACTGCACAGGAAGCTATCCAGAAGCCAATCTTCTGAGTGTTTGGGCCAGGGATTTTAAACCCTCAGGAGCAATTTAATTGCTACAAATAATGGTAACCTGAGCACGGGAAGCCTGGCCATGAGGGAAGTACCAGCGATTCTGCGTGGGAAAGCTTCCACCAAATGTCACACCGCTAAGGTGCCTGCACTGCCAAGGGTGGTGACAGCGCCACCAACAGCTCCAGGTTACCCGACAGAAGCTCGTTAGCCTCGGTCGTTAAGTAGGCAGGGAAATCCTATTTCACTGCTGGCATCAGACCCCACGCCAATTCCATCACAGCGGGCTAGCTTTGCTGGGCAGGGACATGAGGAACCATCTGCAACAGCTAATGCCGCTCCGAGAGGACGCTCCCGTAAATCCAGAGGGGGATTAAGGGTTGGCTTATGGTGACCTGAGCTTCGAAAGCAGCTGTCCTCTCTCTACGCATTCCACGCTGACCTGCCGAATCAGCTCATGGAAAACGATGTTGTAGATGTTCTGCTCCGCCTTCATCAGCTCCAGCCGGTTGTGCAGCTGGCAAAGTGGGAGAGAAAGATCACAGCCGTGCGGCGCCTGGCCAGCCTACGCCTTTAACAGGGGTGAGCACAGATCCCTCATTTCTTCCGGAGGAGGTTTCCCTTTGAGGACAAAACACTACTAAAGGTATACCGGAGAAGGGAAGGATCCATCCTGCACACATTCACAGGCTCATCTTCCTACCCTCCTCTCAACACCCATGGCAGCTTCTCCGCTAATTCCAGCTGGAGTTCATGCTGAGGCCACACTACGTGTTTCAAAAAATCCTTCCCCATCCATTTAAACCTTCCCCATTACCATGCAAGAATAACAGAAAATAAGGCCAAGCAAGGTACAGATGTTCTCCGACATCTGCTTTGCCGGTGTATGAAGGTTTCCAGTGGCCCATTTTGCAAGACAGCAGCCTGTCTCCCGAGGAAGAGATGAGACAGCTACTGCCTTCATTCCTCCACAGTAACGCCAAATGCATTCCTTTCTGGCATTTTTAGCAAACTGTTTGTTCTTCGTGGATTGAAGAACAAAAGCTCACCATCTTCAAAGACAGCCAGCAGGTCAGGAGAGGAGCCCTTTGGCTGTTACAGGACCCACAGACAGCTGGCTCGGGCAGAAACTAGCTGCCAGGAGGCACAGCAGGGATGAACACTGGGGAAAACAGGGTGTTATTTTTCTGGGCACATGAAAATTGTTCAGGTACAAGTGAGTTATCCACCTGGGAAGGTCCTGTTATTCTGATTTGCTTGTCTACTCCAGCTTTTTCCAACATGCTGTCCATCACCTTCATCAGCGGGATGACCTCCAACCCCCTGGAGGGTTTCGTGACAGACCAGAAAGAGACCCATCATTACTGTGCATGGCCTATTATGGGATTTCCCCAGGAAATGAAATCCAAACAGCTGGGTTTTTTTTCCAACAACAGCTTCACGCAGGGTGGTACTTACGAGGATGGGAAGAGCCGCAGTTTCTTTTCACGGTCTTCAGCAGCGTTGTGTATTTACTGAGACGAACACAAGCGTTAGCACTCGGTTACAAATCCTTAAACAACGAGAAAGAATCTCCTTTACACTTAAGTTGTCTGGAGAGACCAAGCAGAGTCTTAGAGCCTTTTTTGGGCAAGGCTTGGTAAACTCTCACTGGAACAGCTTAAAAAAAAAAAACTGTTATTCTGGTTTGCTTGTCTACTCCAGCTTTTTCCAACATGCTGTCCATCACCTTCATCAGCGGGATGACCTCCAACCTCAGAGACCCATCATTACTGTGCGTAGCCTATTATGGGATTTCCCAGGAAATGAAATCCAAACAGCTGGGTTTTTTTCCAACAACAGCTTCACGCAGGGTGGTACTTACGAGGCTGGGAAGAGCCGCAGCTTCTTCTCACCGTCTTCAAGCAGCGTTGTGTATTTACTGAGACGAACACAAGCGTTAGCACTCGGTTACAAATCCTTAAACAACGAGAAAGAATCTCCTTTACACTTAAGTTGTCTGGAGAGACCAAGCAGAGTCTTAGAGCCTTTTTTGGGCAAGGCTTGGTAAACTCTCACTGGAACAGCTTAAAAAAAAAAAAAAGGAAAATAAAAAGAGATTACAAACAAACAAAAACCACCAGAGTGGTCAGATGCAAGACACTAGCAGGTTTATACCAGCATAAAGCCAGGGCCTGCCCAGCTTTGTGGCGGAAAGCAGTTCTAAAAGAAAACCAGGTAAACTAATCAAAATTATAGCTATATTAAAAAAAGCAGTAGCAGCAGCAACAAAAAAAAAAAATCCAAAAGTTGCCTCAAGGGATCAAACCAGATTTCAGTTTCTACATTTGTGTCCAACTACTGAACCCGCTGAGAAAGTACGAGGGGACAGGAAATCTCTGTTGGGCACCCAAAGCAGCAGGGACAAAGAGCAGGAGGGTGACGGGATTTACACGACCACCCCCCCTTTGTGTGCTGCCCCCCTTTCCCAGTGGCAAGGGGTGTATTTGGGCAGTGTCCTCCGCCTCTCACCGCTGTATCGCCCTGCTCTGAACAGTTGAGGGCAAACCGTTATAAACCAGAAATCACTCACTCATCGAAGTACTTCAAGGGCAAAACCCCCCTGTTCATCACGATGTGAAATTCCTTGGGAATCAGACTTTCTCCTAGGGGTGCGTGCTAGGGATGGGAAAGAGAGAGAGCACAAAACAGCAGCATGAGACATGTGAACACGCTCCTGGTTCCCTCCCACACTGGACACTAGTTTGGCAGCTGGGATGGGGAGGCTCATGGAGCGGGCTGGTCATGCTGCTTTTCCCTTTCCCACTCCACACGTCCAGAGCCCGACAGAACCAATCCGTGCCCGAAAGCGGATTGAAACGACCGACACTGAACTGCGACGGAGGAGCCGCGAGGAGAGCCCATGAGTTTTAGGACTAGGATAAGATCGGGGGACACAGATGAGGACCCCCCTTCTCCCGGCTGGTGACGCACGCGGAGAACACCCAAGGGCAGCACTCACAGGAACACGCAGCAGCGTACCATGGCTGCCTCGCGGGTCCCGACAGCTCCCAGTAAGACAGCTTCTGCCAGTCGTTGCCTTCTGAGCTCCTCGGCCAGTCGCCGTGTCACACAGGTAAGAGACGTCCCTGAAACGCAGGGGAAGAGCTCAGTCACTGACTCGCCCCGCAGCCCACCCACCCTTCCCTTACGGCCAGCCTAAGCCAGGCATGGGTTTGTTCTGCTCAGCCCAAGGCCAGGACTCCCTTCCTTGGGCCAAAAACACCAGATGAGGTCAAGTTTTTCAGGCGCATCAACCTTGCACTGCCTCACCGTTTTTCACCTCTGCTGACAGCGCCCTGTCGCACACACCCAACGCCCGATAAAGAGCAAAGCATGTTTTAACTTCCTCGCGCCGTTAAGCCTTGCTTATCTACAAAGAAGCGTAAAGCTAGTGCCTGCTAAGTCCATTAAAACCAGAAGAGCTTCTTTTCTTAATCACAGCGCATCCCTGCGAGCCTGGCACCCTTTGGAAGGATGGTTCCACGAACTGCTCGTTTAGCAACTCGTCTATTCTTCCCTCAAATCTCTCCTGCCCAAATTCGGATGGGGCAGCTGGTCCGTTCATCCAGCCACCCACCGCAAAACCAAGGGAGAGATCTAGCTCTGCCTTCCCAGCTCCAACGTCTTCCCGTTGCCCTCGTTCCTTATCCCTTCTTTGCTTACCTTCCAGCGCCTGTCAAACTGACAGGGTGGTCTGTCAGGTGTCTGAACTCGCTCCGACGATTAGGGTAATGCCAAAGCCGATCTGGGGTTTGCAGGCAGCCCTGCAGACAAGGAACACGTGGCTGTCGCTCCTGACGGAGAAACACGCCGAGGAGTGGGAGAGGTCAGGGTGGCTGCCGAGAGCTCCGCAGCGTTCTCTCGGTCTTGGGGCTAGAGAAACCGGTGCGGACAAACCAGCTTCCGCACGGGCTTCACGGCAGCACCGGGGTGGATGCATGTTTTATGGTGCTGTAAAACAGCATTTTGGGTCAGAAAAGTGACGTCACACAGGATAAATTTATCCTACAAGGTTGGCCAACTTCCCTTTTCCCCAGGGAACGAACACGCAGCCCCAGCAGAGTCAATCCTGGACAGAACGTGGCAGATGGCAGCAACACTCACCCTGAAGCCCCTTGGGGGTTTGGTGGTTTGCAGGGACCGTAAGTACGCCGGGCTGTAGAGAGAACTGCTGGCACGGGTCAGGCTTCGGAAAACCTCTTCTGGAACAAAGCTATGCTCCAGGGAAGACGGAACAGGCCTGATGCGGTCAAACATCCTTGAGGTATCCCTCAGCTTGGGCTTCTCTGGAAAACAGCATGACAGAAACACTTCAACAGGATTTCTTCTCTTGGTGGAAGAGAAAGCAAAGCTGATGCTAAAACACAGGGCTGAGAAGAACGAGGTGCCTTACTCCAAACCAGGATCAGCTCTATTCAATCCCTTATCCCAAAGCAGGATCTACTACCTGAAACACAGGCAGCTAATCCCATTTTTAGCAGTTGTTAGATCATAGGCGAAGCATCAAATAGCAGTTCCATTCTACCAGTGGGGGATACCGGTTGCACAACTGCTCCAAGCCACTCCACGCCAACGCCAAGGGATGCTGTCAACGGCTAAAGCGTGGATGTTCCTGCAGAGCCAGGCGGCTTTCCGCGAAGATATTAACACCCTAAAATACCAGCAATCACCTAAGGGTAAAACTTAGTGCAGAGAAGCATCCCGCAGGCAAAGAGAAGCTGGGAGGACAGTCAGACCCGCGACCTCCAGCCCAGCCCTACCTGATCGCCCTGTGCTGACCAAGCCTGCCCGCAAGGTTCCGCTCAGCTTCCTTCCGACGGCTCTCGCTCCAGGAGCCGGCATTCCCATCGCAGGCATGGCGAACGTTTCTTTTAACGTTTAGCCAAGGAAGCTTGCAGCAAGGAACAATCTAGAAACAGAAATAAACCCACATTTGTACTTCTTAGGGTGAGCAGCTTTACTTATTATGAAACCCCAGAAATCCTTGGGCCTGACGCCAGGCCCAGCAGTTAGGAAGGAGCCCCTGATGCTTAGCTATGTCCTCCCTAGGGGTGCTTGTTCTTCCACCTACAAACCGTATTAACAACTGCTTCTTGCACACTGAGCTGCAGATTTAGTAATATTCGTCCACAATTATTATCTCACTAATAAAAAAACCCCTATTTCCATTAGTTCCCTGATCTCCATGAATTCTGAACTTGCTCCAGCTATATATTGCTCTTTAGGAAGTGCTCCCAGGCCTCCTGATGAGCCGCGTCCTTGCGTGCTGCGGTTTCAGATTCGGTCGCCTGCACCCCTCTGCCTTCAGAGACACGGCGGGGGGCGTGGGTACTCTTGTCTCGCTGTGTAAAGGCTTTACGGAAAAGGAAACGCAAAAAACTGCTAAGAACTCCTGACAGGAGGACGCTTTTCCCTCCCCTTTAGCAGCTGTTTGGCAGTACACGATATTCCTACCAGAAGGGATGGGAAGATGAACGGCACCGTTCTGCGGCAGCTACAGTTTAAGGACACCGACATCAGAGCACGTGGGACAACAGCTGGAAAATATCACAGCAAGTTCTTGGCACACAAACCCTTTTCAGGCCCAAATTAAAGGCAGAAGTCATCAACGTGATACATATTTGGCAGTTGTCACGATTTAATATGCATTAAAATTGGGAAGGGTTAGAAACCTTGGTCTGTTCCAAAAGCCATCACCTCCTTCTCCGTGCTCCTCTCCAGCACTTCCAAGGACATCCTTCCCTCTGGCAGGGACGTGACAGCGGATACGCAGCTTGTAACACCCCAACGATCCTGCTCCGCTGGTATTTAGCCCCGACAGCTCCTGATGCTCTTCAGGACCTGAAGAGGGGCCTGTGTGACAGTTTCTTCCCGCACATCCAGCCCAGGGGATCTCTTCCCTGGCCTCCAGCCTCATGCCTGGTTCCTCCAGGCTTGGGTGTCCCACGGCATGGCTACCTCCATCCTGCCCCCTTGGATACCGGCAGGCTTGCAGCCCACCCAGGCAGGCCGGGGGCAGCCTCACAGGCCACCCCACACCCACGGGCTTGCAGGGCCCAGACTCCCAAGAGCAGGCCACAGCTCCCTCCTCCCAGGGCCTCCCCAATACCTGCCAGCCCTTAGCCGCTTGGCAGCACCTCCCTAGTTCCATCACCATGGGAAAACAGGACTCGCCTGGCATTC